>NC_084649.1:20187500-20487500 GCF_019802595.1 Syngnathoides biaculeatus
CCGTTTCCCTCCCACATCCCAAAAACATGCAACATTAATTGGACACTCTAAATTGCCCATAGGTATGATCGTAAGTGCGACTGTTTGTCGATGTGCCCTGCGATTGGCTGGCGACCAGTTCAGGGTGTCGCCCGCCTCCTGCCCGTTGACAGCTGGGATAGGCTCCAGCACTCCCCACCACCCTTGTGAGGATAAGCGGTGAATAAAATGGATGGATGGATTTGTTGATGTGTAGTTCTGTTTCAGAGTGCCCGCATCTGGAGTTGAGTGTGTTTATGAGTGTGTGTGTTTTTGAATGTGAGACTATTTCACAGCGCACGTTTGTGATTATGTATATGTAAGTGTGTGGTGTGTGTGTGACAAATATGTGTGAAGTGTTTATGCACATGTGTTTGCTTCGAGAGAGTGTGTATCTGTGTGCATGTATGAATGCGTGTTCTTGTAGGTGTGCGTTTGTAGATATGTGTGTGTGTGTGTGTGTGTCAAGGCGAGCGCGAGACCTGCCGCAGACTGAATTTCAGCATGTATCCAGCGGTGGAGACGGCCTGCTGGGTGCTCTGGAGGTCGCTCAAAGTCAACTTTTCGCAGGCGACGACGTGGTACCCCACGAGATCGTGGAGACGGCCGTACATTTTCCAGTCGTTAACCTGCGCACGGAAAACACACACAAATGCCGACGCACCCAAGCATACAAAAGATGCAGACGCACGAGCAGAGGAAAAAATGTCAGAAGACTGATATAGACCCGGAACCCAAACGGGAGCGCGGCTTCTGAGTTCCAGTGTCATAAAAGGTTGTCAAATTTGAACTCCGGCGGCTTTTCGTTAAGTAAAGAACTTCTATCGATTGTCTGACGACCGCGTAGATCGGGGGTGCTCAATGCGTCGATCGCGGGAAAAGACGTCAGCCGATGTTCCCTCTAAACTGCGCAATTGTGCACCCCTGATGCAGCCTCTTCGCAGATACTCTGCATTGCGTGCAAAAATTAATAATAATCCAATGCAAACTGAAAGTATAACATCCAGTTATTCAGTTTCTGGCATTTTGCAACGTGATTCAATGAGTGAGGAATGACTGGTTGTTACATCATATGGCACAATTCACATCTGTACTGTAAAAAAATGAAAAGAAGAATCCACTGGTTTCTTTTAGGCAGCAAACGGAACTCTCCCCCACACTCCCTTTTTCCTAGTTTACCTTACACCCCCCCTTTAAGATGTACACTCCCAATTACAAACGTTATAGTACTTATTGCAGCCCATCAATGTGTGTAATAATGACAGCGTCAATCACTGCCGCTTTAGTTAGCAACACAGTCCGGGCAACGTAGAGCAAAGACGAGCTAGACGCGCTTCTTATGTTTACTTTCAATATTAATGGAGAAAGTTAAAAAAAGAAACGTCGTTTTAAGATGCAACGACTGTTGTATGTGAATAATCGTGGAAAAAGTGGTTGAACTGGACGAGATTTCCTCTTTTTCCGAGTGGGAAAGGTCTGGTCCCAAGCCAAAGTAGAAAGTGCAGGATGAGATGGTGGGTCATTTTTAAAATTCCGCCTTGGCACAGCCTGATCCCGGATGATAGCACAGACAATGCAGTGCGCAAAAAGCTAATTCTGTATTTTAAAGATAGGCAGCAACATAACATTAACCTTAAAACAGTTTGGGAGCATCGTCAACCCCCGCCCCACACACACACACACACACCCAAAAATAGATCTTGGGTAAAAAAGTCTGGGCAGCCGTGGCGTAGATTGTACGTACGGTGGAATACATGTCGCTGTCGTCCACTGGGCTGAAGATGGTGAACGGCCCGTCTCCGTAAAGACTCCGAGCGTTTGACATCTGCAAAAACAGAGACGCAAACAAAGAAATGAACAAGAAGGCAAAAATGACGTGCACCATTCTGTCATTGTAAATAATGTTTCAATAGATTTTTTTTAAATATAAAGTGATACCTTGACTTTAACTTGTTCCATAGCAATTTATTAGATTTAACGATTTCCCTACAAAATGAGTTGAAATGCCGTTAATCCGTTCCAGACTAACACACCGCTACAGATTTATTTTTTGTTCTGTGTATTCAATAAAAAAAATAACGTCCACTGTATTCTATGAGAAAACATGACGACAAAAGCTGGAAGTCGCCACAACTGTGTCTTTAAGAGTGGCGTGTGTGAGCGTCTGGATGCGAGCTGTGGCCTACATCATTTTTTACCACTGAACTCACAGAGAGCATGTAGCGGAACAAAGCGTTCTCGGGGTTCCTGAAGACCTCCTGTTGCGACGACAGCAAAAAAAAAAAAAAAAAAAAAAAAAGGACGTTATGTGATGGTGGTAGGAAGGCAGTAGGAGGCGCCGTTGCGGTTCACGTGACTCACGGCGTTGGTGTTCCCGCGGCATTCGATACCGTCGCCCACGTGGTCTCGGAGACACGTGCAGTTCCTCTGCCCCAGGCCCAAATACTCACATCGGGCGTACTTGCTGCAGCCGCCGTTGTTCTGCGCACGCATAAACGGAAATTAAACGAAGCCAAGGATGAAGAGCAGCGGCGCTATCGACTATAAGTGGGAGATGATTTGTTCCGGCGCACATACTGTTCTGCACGGGTTGCTTGGAAAACAGAACTTGCCAGTCCCTTGGAAGCCCATCTGACACCTGCACGCCACCTGAGTGGGGAAAGGAAGCAGACCCAACGACGGCAATCAAACCTTCAAGCAGGCTAATCTACAATATGTTTTGGTTTTGTTTTTTTGTCCTCCAACTGGGCACAGTATAAGACATCCATGCATTTGCCAAGCCGCTTATCCTCACAAGGGGTCACATGGGTGCTGGACCCGATCCCAGCTAATTTGGGGTGAAAGGTGGACTACACTTATATGTACAGTGAAGAAAATAAGTATTTGAACACCCTGCTATATTGCAAGTTCTCCCACTTAGAAATCATGGAGGGGTCTGAAAGTTTCATTGTAACGATTTATTTGTGTGAAACAGCCGCAACTAAGAATTTGAACACCTGAGAAAACCAATGTTAATATTTGATACAGTAGCCTTTGTTTGCAATCCCAGAGAAAAACGTTTCCTATAGTTGTTCACCAGGTTTGCACCAATTGCAGGAGAGGTTTTGGCCCAGTCCTCCACACAGATCTACTCTAGATCAAACAAGTTTCCAGGCTGTCGCTTACAAAAACAGAGTTTCAGCTCCCTCCAAAGATTTTCCACTGGGTTTGGGTCTGGAGACAGGCTAGGCCATTCCAGAACCTTGATCTGGTTCTTACAGAGCCAGTCCTTGGTTTTCCTGGGTGTGTGCTTTCATGTCGAAAGAGCCAGCCACGACCCGTCTTCAGTCCTCTGACTGAGGGAAAGAGGTTGTTGTGCAAAATCTCACAATACATGGCCGCGGTCATCCTCTCCTTAATCGGGTGAAGTCGTCCTGTCCCGTGTGCAGAAAAACACCCCCAAAGCATGATGCTCCCACCCCCGTGCTTCACAGTAGGGATGGTGTTCATAGGATGGAACTCATCATTCGTCTTCCTCCAAACACGGTTAGTGGAATTATGACGAAAAAGTTCCATTTTGGTCTCATCTGACCACAAAATGACTCCTCTGTATCATCCAAATGGTCCTTGGCAAACATAGGACGGGCCTTGACATGTGCTGGTTTAAGCCGGGGAACGTTCCGTGCCATGCATGATTTCAAACCATGACGTCTTAGTGTATTCCCAATAGTCACCTTGGAAACGGTGGTCCCAGCTCTTTTCAGGTCATTGACCAAGTCCTGTCATGTAGTCCTGGGCTGATTCCTCACCTTTCTAAGGATCATCGAGACCCCTCGAGGTGACATCTTGCATGGGGCTCCACTACGATTAGCTTCTTCCATTTTCTAATGATTGCTCCAACGGTGGACCTTTTCTCACCAAGCCGCTTGGCAATTTCTTTGTAGCCCTTTCCAGCCGTGCGGAGTTGTACGATTTTGTCTCTGGTGTCTTTGGACAGCTCTTTGATCTTGGCCATGTTACAAGTTTGAGTCTTAGTGATTGTACGAGGTGGACAGGTGTATTTATGCAGCTAACGACCTCACACAGGTCCATCTGATTCAGGACCCCGTTGAGGGTCAGAATTCTAGCTGATAGACAGGTGTTCAAATACTTATTTGCAGCTGTATCACACAAATAAATCGTTAAAAAATCCTACATTGTGATTTCTGGATTTTTATTTTTAGATTAATCTTTCTCACAGTGGACACGCACCTACGATGAAAATTTCTGACCCCTCCACGATTTCTAAGTGGGAGAACTTGCAATATAGCAGGGTGTTCAAATACTTTTTATCTTCACTGTATATGTGTCGGTGTTTGCGTTCAGATATTCATTCATGCCTTGAAGGCATTGGTATACTGATGCTAATTGTTAGCCTGTGCGACAATTGAATTTCCAATTATCTTCATGCTAGCGGTACGTATATGGTTGTTTTAAATACACTACTGTTTTATATTTAGTTGAGCCCCCCTCCAAAAAAAAAAAAAGCCAAGCTAAAAAAATTAAGATGGTCACTCATATCTCGAGCCGCCATTGTAAATGTTTCTAGAAAGGTCAAGTTAGACACGTTAATCTTTAAAGGAGCGAAAATGATTGAAAAACGCATTCCCAGCCCTTGATCGGTTGATTCACTGATTGACAAATGAGTGAGAAAACGAGGCAGGGTTTTACGGTGTCAGGTCCAGTTCTGATGCAGTCGGCCGACTTGTGGCAACCTCCGTTGTTGACCAGGCAGCCGTCTGCCTCTGAAAAAGGTCACACCAGGTCAAATCCAACTTCATCTGAAAAGTCTGCATTGATAAGTCCAAGTTTTTGAGTCTTCCTGTCAAAGTATGTGGACGCGCTTACCCAGGCAGACCACGCCGTCGCCCGCGTAGCCCTCGTTGCAGGTGCAGGTCCGCACGCCCGCCGAGACTTTGGAACAGGTGGCGAACTTCGAGCAGCCGCCGTTGGACAGGCTGCACAGGTCCACCTCTGTACGGGGACACGCACCATCAGCAGGACCAGAAAGAGGAGGAGACAAATTTCAGGCGGCAGGAGGAGGATCACTAGAAGTGAGAGGAAGTCATAGAAGGAGGTGGAAGAAGTACAAGGAACAGTAGCAGGAGAGGTTGGAGCAGGACACGTACTGAAAGTAGAAGTATCAGATGTCAGTGAAGAAATGAAATCAGGAAAAGAAATAGAACAAGTAGAAGTAGGATTACAGTACAAGTAGTAGAAGTACAACCAGAAAGAGTACAAATAGGAGTAGCAGAAATACAGCAAGTAGTGGATGTAATAGAAAGTCAAAGAATTATTAGAAGTAGTAGAAGAAGAAGTACCGGAGTCGAATGGGTTACCTTTGCAGACGGTGCCGTTGCCTTGGTATCCGGCGACGCAGACGCAGGCGGCGGCGGTTCCCTGCGGCACAGTGATGCAGCTGCGGCACGCGACGACAACGTGTCGTGTTTAAGGCCGTCCGACTTTGCATTTCAACACGAGCGCGTGCGTTCACGGGCCGAGGGCGATTTGGGGTCCTTCGCGAGGCTCGCAACTTTTGCGGGAGGAACTCACGAATACTCTCACAAGATTGCAAACTCGCAGCCCAGATTCGGACCTCCGACCTCGAACTGCGAGGCGGATGGGTCAACCGCTCTTTCACATCGCGGCACCTTTTTAAAACACTTTCAATACTTTTACATATACAGCACACTACAAGTGCAATACCAGCAGATTCACCTATTTTTGGATTTTTTTCCAATGGACCTTTCCGACCTGTCAATAACTCGTACAAAAATAGCCAATCAGATAGCTGCACTGTCTAAACCCCTGGCTTGACACGCCCCTCTCGCCATATTGTCCCACAACCAATGCTGGTGGCCAGTAGTGTGTGCTCGGAAAAGTTAATGTTACGAAGAAAATTGTCCTCAGATCCGCTTGGGGAATGCGCAATTCTGATTAAAGATATCCTGCTGGGTTTATTCATTTTCGAAAGCCTAAAACACAGTTGACGAAGCGTTGACGATGGATTAAGGCTAGCGGAAGAGTGCACGTACAACTAAATATGGACAATATCGACAAACACTAGGCTGTATGTTCGAAGCTAAGTGAGGGAGAAGTATCATCTCTGAGTTTGATTGAATTATTATCAGTGCTTTATACATTACAGGAGAACAACTTTCACTTTGTTAGCGTATCACTGACCTGCCGAATGAAGTGTGTCACGTTTTATGCCGAAGAGTCGGGTTAGGGATCTGTAAATGCGCCACGTCATGCAAGAAAAATGTCTATTTGCCAATTTTTATCACGTCCGACTTTTAAGACAGGAAACTGGGTTCCATTACGAGCCAAGTCAAAAGAATCCACCCACTCACTTCTAAAGACTACAATGATACTACTCGTGATCATTCCAAGTAAAAAGTACTCCCCCTGCTTTACGCGCGCAGTACGATTCCACTATTTTATCCTGTTGGATTACAATATGACGTTTGTGAGGCGGCAAACATTTTTTGCGTCGATCTCCAACGTTTCGCTGCAAAATAAACATACCCCAATATTATCTGGAATATGCAACAGAGAATCGACTTCAAACATGTTCTGTTCGATCGCCATGTTGATAGCTTGTGGGACATGGCCAAGGAGGCGGAGCTTAAGATCGCCATCGGAAAGGACCATTGTTTGTTTTTTTTGTTTTTTTTTTTTTGGTGAGGGAACAATCCCAAATTTTCCATTTTCTAACGCCACAAACGACTTTGATGCCATATCAAAAGGAGGCGTCGGGCGGAAATATTGGCGGCAAAATGGCGCCAAACACGTGCACGCATACACAACCAATAGAACCTACTTGGCGTTCTCGTCACACACTCCTCCACAGGCGTCGTCCTTGATCTCTGCCGCACACACGCAAGATGATGGGCGGTTACATGTACTGTAATTGAGTTGTAGGCGTGTGCGCGTGCCTCACCGATGGCGCACGAGGCCCCCTTCCAGCCTTTGTGACACGCACACCTGCCGCTCCCTGACAAGCCGTCGTCGCACTTCCCGTGGTCGCATTCGCACTCTGCAATGCAGACGCGGGCGCCGAGTCGGTCATAAACACGCCCATCAAAATGTTCACGCGTACGTGCGTGCAACACACGCATGTGAGATTCAAAAGGTGAGTAATAGCTTTCCTTTGTTTGACTTATTTTTACACTTTAAAGCGTGTGTCGGTGCACACGCACAAGTGTGACTCTCACTTTGTGCACTTGTTCACGCGTGTATATTTATTTTTGTTTTGTAAATATTGTATATTGTTGAATGACGAGAAAGAATTCAAATTCTGATGTGCGATTTGTTATCGAAAAAAAAGGACGTAACGCTCCTTACTGGAAGTGCAGTTGACGCCGTAGCGTCCCGGCTCGCAGTCCTCGCAGTCGGTGCCGTGGAAACCCTCGAAGCAGCGGCACTCCCCGTTGCCGTGGAGACCGTCCTGACACTGGCCGTGATTGGAGCACCACCTGCCCACCTCCCCGGGGCATTTGTAGCACTCGTGGCCGTAGTAACCGGGGCAACACGACTGATGCTGTGGGGGGGGGGGGGACACACGTCAGGGGGGGGCTTCAGAGTCAAGAACCGCAGGTCATGTTGTCAAAGCAAGAGCTGTCAATAGTGGCACTAGTATAATAGAGGATAGTAGTTGACGATGATCAATCTTCCTCTAAAATGGTGCACGTCATATTCTTCACCAGTTGCCTTCTTGCCAATCCGGCCGATCACCGATGGGCGAGTTTAAAAAAAAAAGATAAACCGATCACAAAGATGGAGCGATGAGTCTATTTAAATGGCCTGTCCATTTACTGTCTATATGGACAGATTACAGTAATCCCTCGTTTTTCACGGTTAATTGGTAGCAGACCCAGCCAGGAAAAGTGGAAAACCGTGAAGTAGGGGTAAATGGTGTTTTTTTTTTTTGTTTTTTTTGCTTGTTGGTCCACATCGTCACGTTAAAACAGTATATATGTGCATGAATGAGAAGGGCGGAGGAGGAAGTGTGAAGCTGACATTTTTTTTTATTTTTTTAAAATAACTTTTTTGGCCATGTACAGTTCTACGTCAAGACAAGAGAGAAAGCTAATAAGAATCTACATTTTATATTCGAATATACTGGGAACTATGGTGACACAGAGCCCTTCAGTGACATTATTGATCAGATTGGCAAATTGTGACATTAAAGCCAATCAACCGATCAGCATAAAATGCTCATGATCGGCCGATACCAATATCAAACATTTCGTAAAGTCTAAATTTTACTCAACACCAGGGCATGACGTGTAATTCTTATCAAACTGTCTTTGTGGCAACTTTACTTGGGTAATTTGTCCTGAAAACAGCATGTTAGCATCAGATCAGTCCTCGTAAATTACCGGTAGCACCTCCGCGGTATGTCTTCAATCTGACTCTATCCTTTTAATATTGAAGTTATGTGATAGCATACCAATTGTTAGCATTTTCTAATTTGTCATTCCAATCACAATTTACACTTTTTATACTCAAGTTGCTATCTTGATACAAATTAGCGTACCGGCTATTAGCATTTGATAATTTTTCATTTGCAACAGTGGCCGAGGACAGAGCATGAGATGAAATTGCTCTCGCTGAGAATTGTTTTTGTACTCGGTGGGTTATCTCGCAACGTGCTATCATAGCATCTGATAGCGCGTTAGCATGTGCCTAATCACAGCCGTGCATCGAAGCACATGACGCTCCGACGCGGGTTTCTACCATTCTAGCCGTTAACCGTTCCGTAACGGTGGCTACCTTGGCCACCTGCAGACATTTGATCACGCAGCCTGGCATGGACTTCCTCCGGGACCCCACGCGCTTTCTGTAGCGACAGTTGGGCTTCATGTTCTCCGGGAACTGCATTTTGATCTGAGGTAAGACACACGTCAGAGTTAGAATCTTTCTGTCCTTGTCATTCTACAATCCACAATGACACGACATCGCATTGTCAGAATAAGCGGCAGATGCACGGGTCGTCATACTCAATTTCTGACACAGGGCTACGTGGTCGTTAAGGTTTCCCCTCAGAGGGCTGTTATGAATGGATGTGCAATCATGGAAATAATTATAATAATAAGATCACCCTTGTTTCTGGAGTGTCCTGTTTTATTTTTCAATGTCCCCCGCACTGAAGGTAAATTTGTTTGGACCAGTATAATGATGACAACAAAACTAGCAAACCATCCATCTGCTTATCCTCACGAGGGTCACGGGAATGCTGGAGCCAATCCCAGCTGTCATTGGGTAGGAGGTGGAGTACACCCTGAAATGGTCGCCAGCCAATCACAGGGCACAGGAAGACATACCACAATCGCACCGAGGGGCAATTTAGAGTCTCCAATCAATGCATGTTTTTGGGATGTGGACACAGGCTCGTGGAGAACGTGCAAAACTCCACACAGGCGGGGCCGGGATTTGAACCCCGCTCCTCAGAACTGTGAGGCCACCGCTCGACAGCTGCTTCACCGTGACGCCCAAAAGTAGTATTAGTTTATTTGAAGAGCTGATATCTCGCCATTTTTTAATGATTTTCTTGATAACACCCAAACTGACTTAATCAAGCTTTAGCTAATCAACTAGGACGTCAAATATTATAGAACCAACTGCATTTTTGTTGTTGTGCTTGTATTCTTTGGGTAACATAACTTTTAATGGCGCCAGATATTAAAATGAACAAAAAAAAAAAAAAAAAAAAAAGAGGAAACAAAGCGTGGTCGCACATTCTTTTTCATGACTGCATGATTGTCTCATATTGTTACACAGTTGAAGCTAAAAGTTGACATACAGTGTGCAAAAACAAACATTTCATTTTCGGTGCAGGTGAACTTTTACGAGCACTGTGGAGGAAAAAAAAAAAAAAGAAAAAATAAAAAAATCGCTGCAAATAGTAACCGGGAAGTGTTGTGTTCTGAGAGCTAGCAAAGCAAGTTGATGCCCCGTGTTATTACTATACCAACCATTGAGCAAACATAAAAATAAAATAATAAAAAATAATAATGTACAATGTTCAAGCGTTTGAGCCAGAACACACACAACAACACGACCCATGAAATGGACCGCGGAGATCTGATGCTTTTTTTTTTTTTTTTTTTTTAAACACCAAGTAGTACTTTTCAAGCAGCAAAGCTTCCCGCGATCTATCGACGGCGGGGGTTGGGGGTGGAACACGGAAGTTCGGGATTGAACAGCTGCGCCTCATAACGTACTGTATGTTGTTGTATGCTTAGTGGCTAATAATCAGTAATGATTAAAAGCTTTGCAAATTCCCCCGCTGATGAATGAGCCTCAACTGTGACAGCCGCAGCTTTATCCTGTCACGTTGACCCCGCGGGAGGTTAAAGAAGAACAAATTTGGGTGCGGTTTCTCAGTTTTGGTGCAGAACAAGTCACCATCTTGGCTCAGCTACAACGAATTGTCTGTAATGCTAAGCGCCGGCGACGTCAGTACCGGGGTCAAGGATGTTTCTTCCGCTTTTGGCTCTGAAAGCTGGCACATATCCAGATTTTGCTTGGATTTCAAATATGTTTTTTATTTTCAATTTTTATTTTCAATGAATGTCCAAAATATATGTAACAATAATATTACTACACATTGGAGGGTTGATTGTACATATGAATTTTGGGGAGAGTCTTCCTTCAAGTCTAAGTTCTCGCTCGTTTTTATTAAAATTAGGCAAAGCTCCAAGGTAAAGGTTAAAATAGCCTACTTACATTTAAATTGTTAAGGAAAGATCCTAACCCAAGCAGAGCGCTGCCGTGCCCGCGCACATTCTTTTTACTTCCTGTTAGTGTTCCATATGACATGCCAGTCATGCGCCCTTTCAGGGCGAGTGCTTGTCGTTTTCCTTCATTTTACTTCTATGCGAGTGCGCGTCACTTATTTTCAAGCCAACGCCTCCACCTCTACCAGCCGTCAAAACCATCATGACCGACAGACTCACCGGCTTGTATCTGTTGATGCAGCGGGGGGTTGCGTCGCAGGCGGTGCACCGACCCTAATGAAGTGAAACCACACAGAGGAGAAAACGCTGTGACAAAAGATGTTCATGATGCACAGACACCGTGTAAATCTACTTTGTTGTTGTTGTTGTTCAGGGTCATGTTTACATAATTTGATCAATACCGGAAAAGGCATGTCACATTGAATTTTCTTTTGCAAATCAATTATTTTAATAACACAGTGGTACCTCGGTTTTCGAACGTCTCTGTTTTCGTACAAATCGGTTTTTGAAGAAAAATCCTGAGATTTTTTTGCTTTGGTTTTCGAACGAAAATCGGCATTCGAATGCCTCGACCGGTTGACCCACGACGATTTGTTCTTGTGCTTTTGAACGCACCCCGAAAAAAACTAAGTAATACGCGACGCAACCAGTTGACCCACACATTCTTCTGGACGTGGACGTGTCCCGGTGGGGACATTTCTTTCTTCCATTTGAGCAATATTAACCCCCGATAATGGCTCCAAAGAAGGCAAGTGGAAGTGCCGGTGCGTAAAACTGTCGTCTTCAAGGATTTGATAGCCGAATACGAATCTGGTGTGCGTGTTTCTGAGCTATCGAAGAAGTACGACGTGGCGAAATCGACGATCAGCACCATTCTCAAACACAAAGATGCCCTCAAAAAAAGCAAGTGATGTCGCTAAAGTAGCAACCGTGTTGACTAGAGGCCGCAGATCTTGGAGGAAGTCAAAAAGTTGCTTCTTTCTTTCCCCGCTAAATGGAACGACATCCATAATTTTGTTGAATTCCATCACCCTCACAAAGCAGAATGTTGCAGAGCACTGCAACATTTCAATGACGTTGTTATGACCCAGTTCAGGAATGTGCTGTAAATACGCCAGAAACAGTCTACATGAAGTTCTTTCCTTGTTCAAAAGCGGGCGAGTCACCCCCACCGAAGACATTTGAAACGGTTGTTTTGCATTGCTTTTTTCTTTTGCTCCATTAACACAGTGGTTCCCAAAGTCAACCTGTGCCTGGATCCCAACCCTCAACTTTCACCTGTAGGGGTGGGGCGTGGCGCTGCCTGAATCACCCATCTGGGCTGGGCTCAAAATAGGATAGATAGGATGGGAGACATAGGAAAAAAATATTTTATTGTTGCTCTGTCTCAGACATCATGTCGCGGACCCCCTGGAAAGACGTTTTTCACCCCCTGGGGGTCCGTGGACCCCAGTTTGGGAACCACTGCATTAACCCTACCTCTAGTTGCAAGTTAATATTTTTGTACACGTGTAACTTTCTGTGCAAATAAAAAACAATTTGTCTGTTTTTTTTCCCCACCACATTATTGCTTGTTTAAAGTTATTTTGCACTTTTGTTAATAAAAAGAAAAGGTTTACAAGGCTGGGGGCCGAGTTGCTCCAGATATGGTAATGCACTCCTAACCTAGCATACTTGACTACTAAAGCATACATTTTAAGCAAAAAAAAAAAAAAAAAAAAAAAATTCTGAAATGATTTAATTATATAAATTATTTAAACTATAAATGTATTACTACTATGCAGTTTATTATCAGGAAAATCTAAAAAGAATGCTTTGAAAAACTTTTTTTTAGGCTTGGAACGCATTATTTCATTTTCCATTGATAGTAATGGGAAAACGCGCTTCAGATTTCGAAAGTTTCACTTTTCAACCGGCCTTCTGGAATGGATTGTGGTCGAGAACCGAGGCACCACTGTATCAGTATTTGAATGATTGGGAGTTATATTTCAAACAGTAATTGTTTGAGAAATTTAAAAAATGTATATTTTTCAAACTCGTAATGTCTTTTCAGTTGTGTTCCAAACGAAAGTTGATTAAATTATCCATCATTATTGATCAAATGATACGAAAGGTAGCAATGGCACCTGCTAGCATATTAGCACCTACATTGACTTGCACGGTGATCTCCTGCGAGCATCTGTTGCGACGGACCGCGAGGACCCGCGGGATGACCATTACGATGCCGTACTGCGTCTCCACGACGGTTTCATCCAACGGGACGTCGTTCACCAACGTCTGAAGGCCAAAAGAACGACAACAAAAATCCATTCAGAACTCACGACAATGGCAAAATCTCAGGAAGTCGGTGAAGGCGGCGTGTTACCTTGTTATTGGCGTCCAGGTGGAACTGAACTTGGTAGTCAGCTCCCAGGAGGGTGCTCTTGAGCACGCCGTCGTAG
The DNA here is from genome assembly GCF_019802595.1 of Syngnathoides biaculeatus. Taxonomy (NCBI): domain Eukaryota; kingdom Metazoa; phylum Chordata; class Actinopteri; order Syngnathiformes; family Syngnathidae; genus Syngnathoides; species Syngnathoides biaculeatus. The sequence continues at coordinate 20,200,723 of NC_084649.1, forward strand.
AGTTGGTCCGGGAAGAGCAGCTGGCTGCGGATCACGTGATACTTGAACACGTCGGCATCCTGCATTTGTTAGCGTGTTAGCATGTGATCGATTCTCATTTGTTGTCGTGTCGTACTAAGTATTAGCAGACTAACTGTTCCCACGTTAACGTTTGCATAAATTTTCACCGGGGGCAGGCGACGTACCAGCTGCGTGGTGTTGGTGTCGCCGAGGTACTGGCGCACGGCGGCATCGGTGGGCAGCAGGAGGGTGAAGTCCGTCTCCTTGACTTCCTCCGACAGGTTGTACATCTGCCGCGGAGGAGTTCAGTGCGGATAAGCGGGAGGCCTGCCCGGGCGCGACCCACTCATACGACATACTGCGTACAACAAACAAAAACACAACTACAAAGACCTCCGAAAGCATTCACACGAGCACAGACTTGCGTGCATCACATACACACATTTAACACAGACATGGCCAACCTCACCACTGTTTTATAAACTTTGACCTTCATCCTAGCAGAGACTCTTCTGTCACATAGAACACCAGACACCTTCCGCCAACTGTACTACCCCGGTTGGACCAGTTTCTTCACTTTCTTACCAAACTCACCATTGCTCTGGATTGTCGACCCCAAATTTTTGAAGTCGTCCACCCTCGCTATCGCTTCTCCCTGGAGCTTCACTCTTCCCCCACCGCCATTCCTCTCCTTTCCAGTGCTTGCCTCCATCTTTCTAATTGTTCCTCCGCCTGCTCCCTACTTTCACTGCAGATCACAATATCATCTGCGAACATCATGGTCCAAGGGGAATCCAGTCTAACCTCATCTGTCAGCCTATCCATTACTATCGCAAACAGGAAGGGGCTCAGAGCTGATCCCTGGTGCAGTCCCTCCTCAAATTCTTCTGACACACCTACGGCACATCTCACCTCTGTTCTGTTGTCCTCATAAATGTCCCGTACTATTCTAACACACAACATACACGCACAAACAAATGTGCATGCACACATACACACATCCAACACACACAATACACAGAACAGATGCACAAAATATGGGCACACACGTACAAAACATACAGACACGCACATTAAGCGAGAACAAAGCGCAGAACACACAAACTACACACACAACATACATGCAAAACAAATGCATACACACACATACAACACACACAATGCACACAGATACACGAAATATGGGCACATGCGTACAAAACATAAAAAAAACACACACAAACAGAGGACAAAGCGCAGAACACAAACTACACACGCAACATACACGCACAAACAAATGCACACACAAACTTACACTCATCCAACACACACAATGGACACAACAGATACACAAAATATGGGCACACACGTACAAAACACACAGACACACACAGAGAACAAAGTGCAGAACACACAAACCACACACACAACATTCACGTAAAAAAAAATGCGCACGCACACACACACACACACACACACCCCCAACACACACAATGACACTATAACATAAGCAAGCACACACACGTATACACATTTAAACACAACATTGACATGAACACACATGCATGGACCCACACATCTTTCATTGCTTACAAACACACACAACAGATACCAACACGTAAGCATCAGCACACGTATACTACACACAGACAGGCGGAGCACACAAACACAGAGAACACAAACATTAGCACACATACACACACATATCCATCATTCAAGCATGTAAATAAACAACAGACCCACACACATATGTATACTATAAGCACATGTGCGCACACAACACATCCAGACACACACTCGGGGATCTCACCCACCAGAGCGAACCGACGGAACAGAGCGAAGTTTGGCGAGGCCTCCAGGAAGGCCGTCAGCGTGGGCGGCTCGGGCGGGAGCTCCGAACGCAACGGAAACATAACCTGAAAACACAGCGATCCGTAACATCCGCGTGCTCAAGAGCACATTGGCATCTGATACTCCAGTCTGCGAATACAAGGTATCACCTAACATCCTCCCATCTTGCTTTTTGGACTCAGATTTCTATTTTGCCTTGCATTATCTTATGAACTGTTAGCATATTAGCATTCCCAACAATTCTTAAAGGGGAAATCCACTGGTTTGCATTAACAATGTATCCAACGGGTCATGTAATATGTACTCGATTTTGACAATGTGATGTTAAATCCTCGCTCATTTAATCGTGTTTTCAGAAGATTTTTATCGACAATTACGAATTTTCAATATTTCTCACCTTGTCGATGACATGGAGGTAGCCGTTGATGGCCGGCTGGTTGCGGGTGACGATGGCGGCGTCGCCGATGAGGATTCCCTGCAACGACAATACGAGACCCTAGTGCACTTCCGACATGAAAGATTCAAACTCCAAATTTTGGAACCGTGAGACAGACGTGCTAACTGCTTGTCCGCCGTTCCATGTGACAATAATCAATATTAACAATAAAAATATCTCGCGCGGTACCTTGCTGCTATTCCTGATCTCCCATTGGGTGGGCTTGTTCATGGAGGGTATCTTGCGGCCAATCATTGCCTCCATGTCTTCCATGGAGTAAATGCCTTGCAGGAAGTGAGCCCTGGCAGAATGAAGTCACACAGGAAGTTATCAATGTGTCTGTAAGCGGGTATGTTTTTGCGATTATGTATTTGTTTGTGTGCCTCTGTGCTTGTGTGTGTTTGTCTGTGTGTTTGCGTACATCTGTATATAGTTGTGATGGGTTAACCAACACCGGTGCATGACTCAAACGCCATCCATCCATTTTCTTTGCCGCTTATCCTCACTAATTTAACAATTACAAAACATATGCAATACAACAAAATTAAAAACAAAGCACTATAAAATGGCGAAAGAAAATTCTAAAGCTAAAGTTATAAAAACAGAAAAACACAATAGCTACAAAAATACAAAAATTACAAATGGAGGGGTAAAAATGAGCAAAAGATTGAAAGAACCACTCAAAGAAAGAATACAATACAAAAGCCACACCCATTCATCCATCAATTTTCCGAGGAGCTTATCCCCACAAGGGTCTCGGGAGGCCTGGAGCCAATCCTGGCGGTCATCGGGCAGGAGGCGGGGTACACCCTGAACTGGTTGCCAGCCAATCGCAGGGCACATAGAGACGGACAACAGTCACACTCACAAGGGGCAATTTCGAGTCTCCAGTTAAAAAAAAACCCGCATCCAACCATTCGTTTTCTTTGCCGCTTATCCTCACGAGGGTCACGGGGCGTGCAGGAGCCTATCCCAGCTGTCAAAGGGCAGGAGGTGGGGTACACCCTGAACTGGTTGCCATCCAATCGCAGAGCACATAGAGACAAAACTACGGCACTCACAATCACACCTAGGGGCAATTTAAAAACCATACAGGCACGGGGAGAACATGCAAACTCCACACAGGGAGGACTGGGATTGAACCCGGGACCTCAGAGCTGTGAGGCCAACGCGTTCCAGCTGCGCCATCGTGCCCCCTGAGTCATACTCATTTAAGCAAAACCTGGTGTCGGTTTAACAAAAATCCGCGTGACCGACGTGCTGAACAGACTGTGGGGAATTAAATATGCGCGGCAGTAGCTTCATCTTTTCATCTTCAGCTACTTATCACAGGTAACAGACACGACTTCCTTCTCATACATCCGGGCAATGGCACCGCAATTTCTTTTTCAAATAATTATTTGGCGGCCGCAAAGCTTCAACTGCTTTGATGGACAATCGCACCTCTCTTTTGTCATGCAGCGTTTTTTCTTTATCCCCTACGAGCAGGAGCTCCGCATGCTCCCGAGATGAAAATGATGGCAGGTAAGATTGTTATCCTTGTTTTAACCTGTCCTCAGAGACTGTGGCGTGGTGGATCACAGTTGGGTTGTACCAGATTTCTCTCTCTCTGGTGTCTTTCTCACGAAAGCAACCAGCGGCAGCGGCAGGACAGTCTTCAGCTATCATTTTTGTCATCCAACATCTCTCTCAGAAATGAAGACGTCGAGGTTCTCGCTCAGAGATTAGAAATGAGCTCATTACAGGGACATCCAAAGTTGGATGTTTCGGAGACAAGGTGAGAGAGAGCAGACTTCCACGGTTTGGACATATCCAGAGGCGAGAGAGTGAGAATATTGGTAGAAGGAGCTGCCAGGCAAAAGAGCGAGAGGAAGACCAAAGAAAAGGTCGAAGGATGTTGTGAGGGAGGACGTGAGGACAGCGGGTGTTAGAGAGGAAGATGCAGGAGATAGCCGCTGTTGCGACCCCTAACGGGAAAGGCTGAAAGGAAAAGAAGATGATGATGATATATTATATAAATATGTCCACAATGTGTACATGGATGTTTTCTAAAGGAACAAGAATTCAAATGTAACTACAGATGTCATTGTTGAGGTCCAGCAGCGCAACCCAGCCGAGAACGACATTTTTACAAACCCAGGACCTTTTGGAACGTTGCAAGGGTTAAAAAACAAAACAAAACACTTATCCACACTTTCACAAGTTGGAAATTATCTATCATATTTATGAACTCCCTACTCTTCTGTACCATGTGAAAGAGTTTTTCCAATGTTGGGGAACTGGTGTCAAAGAAGTGAAATTTTACTGCAAAAACGTCTCTTTCTCAATAGGAACGCGTCACCGCTCTCCCGTCCCTTCATAGACATGTCCACAAGTGTTTCATATTTTCCCATTTTCATTTATACTTCCTTTAGCAAAATATATTTGGTAAATTATGCATTTGGAACACTATTAGTCACGTTTTGGTTGCATTCCCGCCATTTACCCATCACTAGTATCTAGTTTTTTTTAAAGTTTTTACGTGGTTTTCTGAGTTTATTTGTGCACGTAAGTCTTTGTGTGTTTTTTGCCGCACCTTAGGAAATGTGGGAGGCGGTGCTTCGTGTTCCAGAAGGTGACATCGGCGTCGGTCATGTTTCGCAGCACCGCTCTGGTCGGGACCAGCACGGTGAGGTTGCCGCTGAGGTCGGCGGCGGCGTGAGGGTACCTCTGTTAGCGCGCGCGTACGTGACACGGACACACAAAACGCGTGAATAATCAGGCGGTCAAACGCTCACGTGATGTCGTTTGAACGTGACACGGCGCTTACGCACGTGAATCATGAAGTACAGGCTGCCCAGCAGAGGGTTCATGTCCAGCTCCTGCACAAAGACACACGCAGTTTCCAGGCAATCTTTCACACGTTACAGTTTGAATGTTTTCAACACGCATGCCGTGAACCCCCGTGTAACAGTCAAACTGTTCGTATTTGATGACATAACGGACTTAAACAGAATGAATATGCAGAATAAAAATGAGCAGACAGAATTGCAATCGTAAAGTTTGGACCTCCATCAAGGTTCCGTAGCAGAGGATTCCTCCTCCCTCGTAGCCGTCGGGACACGTGCACGTGCGGTTGCCGTCCTCCGTCTGCTCGCACTTTGCCTGAAAATCGATTCGCAACAAACGCCACGGAGTCGGGTGTCAAATTAGCGGCCTCGACGAGGGCTCTTCGCATCCGCTGACGATGCATCCTCGTCGGGCACAGCGGCGGAAAAGCACACTTTTGATCTATTAGGGACTGCCGAGGTCAAATTTGATCAGAAACAAACACCACAGAGTCATACAGTCCCCTCCAAAAGTATTGCAACGGCAAAGTTAATTCCTTTGTCTCGAGTACCGAAGACCATTTGAGTATCGGCTCAAAAGATGAATATGAGTTCATCAGGGGGAAAAAATGGAAGGTCAATAACTAGAACTGGACCCAATAGAGCATGTAGTTTTTGTTGGAGCCAGGCAATCGCATTGTTCAGTCGAATTCAGCCAATTCCTTCGGGTGTTTCCAAAGCTCCATTACGGTCAGCGTAGTAGGAACTACTGCGCTGTTGAAGATGTGCCGCGTGACGTGAAGGCCCTGTCCGCATTACGGTTCTCACGACGATGGGTTCGGCACGACAGAACCCTCCCGGGGCCAACCAGGCCCGGCCAACGAGCGTCGAACCCTACAAGCAATCGCTACTGGTCAGCCGTTTTTTGGCCAGTGGAGCGGCCTCACCCGGCCGGGCTGCTCCGTATGAGCCTCCCAATAGAGCGTGGATTTGACCTCCTGAAGAGGAGACTGAAGGGACAAAACCTCCAGAAACAGTCAACAAAGACAAGGCAAGGTGGTCACAGTTCCAAGTAAATCTTAAATGCTATTCACTTTAAAGTTCCACTGTCATGAAATGCATGATTTTTAGTACGTTATTAATGGAAAAACGGCAGCCGACATGGACTTATGATTTTCACGTATACAACTTTTTGTAACTCCCGCCATGAAGATCCTCCCGAGGGATTTGTTTTCGACAAGAAGCAGGAAGTGACGTACAAGGCAGGACCGCCCTCAAGTGGACTCGTTTGTTTCTATTAGTTTTACCTCTGGGAAGGTAGCTCGTTGTTCCTTCGTGTTAGCCAAAATGCCGGCTCGTTGGACTGCTGGACATTGCTTGAACACTCAGGACGGATTTACCCTTCATAAGTTTGCAAGCGACCCGGTTCGTCGTGAAAAATTGATTGCACGGGTGCAAAGGATTAGAGCTTCGTGGGTTCCAAATGACAGGTAGGTGTGTATACAGCTACTAAAAACAAAAACAAAACAATAGTTGGGAGTGGGGGGCGTAATCCATAAATGAGGGTTGCTAAATGTGTCGATGTGCGCATCGGAATGCTTCCATTCAGCAGCCGCTGAAGGACGGACTACACAGGCCTCGTCGACAAGGCCGAGCGAATTTCCCGGCCTTGTCGGCCGGGGTGGCTCGTCGCTGCGGTGGCTCATGTCCACCGCAGAAGTGACCGTTTGTGGTGGTTTGGCCGTGCTCCGGATGTCATCTAAATATGGCTGGAAACGATAGGGTAATATTGCCCCGGACACTTCACTTTGTTGTGAGATGTTTTCTTCGAAAAGAGCTTCCGTGTCTGAAGGGGCGTGTCCTACAGTAGGGGCCACCGCGTGTTTTCAATGGCGAATGTCCGGGGTGACGTCACGGGCAGTAAATGCAGCCAATATGGCGACCACTTGGATGTCAAACGAGACTTCCGCAACTTTGCGCATGGATGACGCGCTCTCCGTTTATATCTATTTTTTCGTGCAGACGTTAAAGTGAATCATTTTATATGTAGTTTTCATTTCAATATCTATATAGAATGTTTATAGGGATGACACTAGACCTTTAAGTTCATTTAACTTTCTCTGGCGAGCGTTGGGTCTGTTCCAAATTGTTTGCTCACTAAAAAAGTGGGTGGCTTCAAATAAAACGTGCTCTGTCCTGACTTGTTTAACACATCTAGATGCAAATACTATGAATTCTGAACTTTTGTCTCATATTCATCTTCGGATAGAAACCCAAATGTTTCCAGTATACAACAAAGGAATTGGCATTGCTGTTCCAATAATTTTGGAGATGAAAGTCCCCCGGCGGGGGGCATTCGGGGAATTTGTGGCGACAAAATACGCGCAGTGTTGCGTGTGTGAATCTTTACCAGGTCGTGGCATCCTCCATTTTTGGTCAAGCAGGGGTTAACGAGGTCGCAGGCCACGCCGTTCCCCATGTAACCTGCTTTACACACACACTCGCTCTGCGCGCACACACAAACACAAGATTATTTATGTTAATAAAACGTAATAAAACGCATTTGTTTAGTCATATAAAATACAAAAACGGAATTGGGTGCTTGAGGTGCATATTTATTTGGACGACGAGCTTCCCATGTAAGGGGGGGGAATATATTTTTAAAATATATTGGGAATACATAACGTATTAATATTTATATACAAAAATATTTATGTGGGCAGAATTTTTTTTTTTTGGTATGGTAAAATGATGGAAATGTGCAAAAATGGGAAAATATGCAAAAACTAGTTTTCAAATTGTTTTAGTTGGTTATTTGTAATAAAATGTAACAAAAATGCATGAATATTCATTCAGAATTAAAAGTTATACTAAATAGATCATTTCTTTTAAATTAGTGAGAACAAAGTTTGCTTTTGTATATGGAAGATTATGAATTTATTAATAAAAAAAAATCAAAAGGTGAGAACTGAAAATTTGATTGTTTATGGAAAAAGAAAATCATACAGTATTTTTTTATATGAGTTTTTTTTAAATCAACAATTAAGGAAACAAAATGTTTGAAATGAACAAAATACTTGTTGTGGGCACTATTGAGGCTTTGTAGTACAACGCAAAAACCCGACGCGACGCCAGGGTGTTTTCTGACCTGTCCGGGTCCGAGGTGGTTGCAGTCTGCATTTGGGCTGCATCCTCCCCGCGCGTCCGTCTGGCAGTTGTTGACCTCCGCGCACACGCGTCCGTCGCCTGTCCATCCGTCCACGCACACGCACGACACGTTTCCCGGTGACACGTACACGCACTCGGCCTGGCAAAAAACGAAAACAACAATAAACCCGCCAAAAAAACTTTTATTCAGATATGGAAAAAGTACACAGGGAGTCATACGTCAAATGAAATATGTTGGTGAGGGCTTTGCATATTTGCACATATGTTGTCAATCTGCACTGATAGAATGACATAATACCCAAAAAATGTCTTTGATGAGCACGCTTTTGATGTTTGACATGGGCTGAGGTCAAATTTCAAAAAGGTACAAAACCCCACGGAGGATATCGTCAAATGAAAGGCCTTGATGAGGGCTTTGTAGATATGTAATCACAGTATATTGCTGGTGCACCATCACATTGGCCCGAAAATGAAATGAAATGAACCTTTGAACGACGGGACATTGTCTAATGTCAAATTTCTTCAGTAACAAACTGCATGGAGTGCATGGAGGAAACTGAAGGCCTTGACAAAGATGCAGTGAAGAAAATAAGTATTTGAACAGCCTGCTATCTTGCAAGTTCTCCCGCTTAGAAATCATGGAGGGGTCTGTGAGAGAGATAATCTAAAAAGAAACATCCAGAAATCACAATACATGATATTTTTTAAATATTTGTGTGATACAGCTGCAAATAAGTATTTGAACACCTGTCTATCAGCTAGAATTCTGACCCTCAAAGACCAGTTCCTTTAAAAAAGGAAGACGAATGATGAGTTCCATCCCAAGAACACCATCCCTACTGTGAAGGATGGGGGTGGTAGCGTCACACGCTTTGGGGGTGTTGTTCTGCACATGGGACAGGACGACTGCCACCGTATTAAGGAGAGGATGACCGCGGCCATGAGTTCTGACATTTTGGGGAACAACCTCTTTCCCTCAGTCAGAACATTGAAGATGGGTCGTGGCTGGGTCTTTCAACATGACAATGACCCGAAGCACACAACCAGGAAAACCAAGGAGGGGATCCGTCAGAAGCAGATCAAGGTTCTGGCGTGGCCTAGTCAGTCTCCAGACCCAAACCCAATAGAAAATCTCTGGAGGGAGCTGAAACTCTGCGTTTCTCAGCGAGAGCCCAGAAACCTGATGTAGAGAAGATCTGTGTGGAGGAGTGGGCCAAAATCCCTCCTGCAGTGTGTGCAAACCTGGTGAACAACTACAGGAAACGTTTGACCTCTATAATTGCAAACAAAGGCTACTTGTACCAAATATTAACATTGGTTTTCTCGGGTGTTCAAATACTTATTTGCACCTGTATCACAAAAAAAAAATCATTAAAAAAAAAAAATAATAAATAAATAAAAATCATACATTATGATTTCTGGATTTTTTTGGACTGGTGTTCTTGTGTGGATTGGCTTACGTTGGCGTGGCAGCCTCCTCTGTTGCTCTTCAGGCAGCGGTTGATGGCCGCGCACGAGTGGCCGTCACCTTCGTAGCCGTCCCGACACACGCACCTAATCGCCGCCAAGAGGAGAAGGACTTGAAGATGGATTTTTAAGCAAAATAATTTTTATTTTATAGAAGAAAAAGAAATGCATACTTGCTGGTTGGCATCTGTGGGTTCATCAGTTCGCCAACCTGTCATCTTTTCTTCAATTATCCTCTTAATTTTTTAAAATTTTCTCTTTTGTGGAGAGAAGCAATCCGACAAAGTGTTTATTCCTGCTGATTGAATTTTTTTTATTTTATTTAAAAAAAAAAATGTTTTTTTGGGGGGGAGGGGGAGGACTCGGCACTGCTGCATGTGATTTCTGGTGATAATGGAACTACGCCCTTTTTAAGGACTTGTCATCTTTTCTTCAATTATCTTATTTTTTTATTTTCTTTTTTGTAGAAAGAAGCAATCTGACAAAGTGTTTATTCCTGCTGATTGAAAAATAAAAAAATATTTATTTTATTTTATTTTTTTTGGGGGGGGTGTCTCAGCACTGCTATGTGTGATTTCTGGTGATAATGGAACTACGCACTTTTTGGGGACTTTAAAAAATAAATAAATAAATAAATATGCGCTTTTTCCAGAAAATAAATTATAACCTAACCAAAATAAAGATACGTTTATAACCTAACATTTTGTAATATTAGAAAAAAAGTTATGTGTTTAAAAATTATTTTGTAGTACTTGGACTAAAACTTTTTTTTTAATATTTTTTAACATGGCCTTACGTGCTTTCCAGTCCGCTATGCGTGCAGTATGCGTGGATGTGGCAGTGTTCCATCAGGCCGTCGGCATTGCACGGCGTGGCCGCTTTATCGCAACGCTCGCCGGAGAACCCGTCCAGGCACGAGCCGGGCCGACACATGCCGCCGCTGCCCGGTCGGTTGTCGCACACGCCGTGAACGCAGCGACATTCTGAGAACGCACAAACACGCGGGATGAAAACCGGCCGGTCGAGGGCGGACGGACGGACGACTGGCTGCGGCCGGCGGGGCGTAAGTCACCTTCGTCGCAGAGCTCGCCGTGTTTGGACGGGTCAGAGCAGATGTGGCAGGCCATGCCCTCGAAGGGGGATTGACAGCTGCAAGAGCCGTTTCCGCGGATACCGTCGAAGCACTAAGTTAGAGTTAAAACAAACAGGAAAAAAAAAGTGAAAAACAGGACAAAAATAAAATATACATAAATACACACAAAAAAAAATGTACTGTAATTATAAAGATAAAAACATGACAAAAATAATTCAGAAAATAAAGTACTATAATGCACAATTATATAAAAAAAAGGAAAAGCAATAAAATCATAATATAGAACCAAGTCATAAAAGTAGCACTAGAATGAACAAATACAATTTAAAACAAAATAAATGTAACAATTACAAAACACATGAAATACTACAAAATTAAAAACAAAGCACTATAAAATGCCTAAAGAAAATTTTAAAGCTAAAGTTATAAAAACAGAAAAATACAAAAGCTACAAAAATAAATAAATTACAAACGGAGGGGAAAAAAGGAGCAAAAGATTGAAAGAACCACTCAAAGAAAGAATAAAATACAAAAACCACACCCATTCATCCATCAATTTTCTGAGGGGCTTATCCCCACGGGGGTCACGGGAGGGCTGGAGCCAATCCCAGTGGTCATCGGGCAGGAGGTGGGGTACACCCTGAACCGGATGCCAGCCAATCGCAGGGCACATGGAGACAGACAACAGTCGCACTCACAAGGGACAATTTAGAGTCTTCAGTTTAAAAAAAAAAAAAAAAAAAAAAAAACATTTACCCAACCATTTTCTTTGCCTCTTATCCCCACAAGGGTCGTGAGGAGTGCTGGAGCCTATCCCAGCTGTCAACGGGCAGGAGGCGGGGTACACCCTGAACCAGTTGCCAGCCAATCGCAGGGCACATGGAGGCAGACAACAGCCGCACTCACAATCACACCTAGGGGCAATTTAGAGTGTAAACAAACAAACAAACAGACCAGACAGACAGAACAGACCAGACAGACAGATAGATAGATCCCGGGTCCTCAGAACTGTGAGGCCAACGCTTTATCAGCTGTGCAGCTGTGCCACCCAAAAACCCACAAAGATCCAAAATTATATATATTTAAAAAAAAAAAATGGCTTTAGAAAAATGCCTCAATAATATCCTAACTAAAGTAAAGAACACATAAATGTTCATGTTAATATAATAGCAAATTGTTGCTGCTCACCGTTCCTTTGTCGTAGCAGGGATGCTGGAAGCCGCCAATGCACGGCTTGCAGTCGGGCCCGAAGAAACCTTTGCAGCACTCGGGCGTCTGAGCATGTGCGCGACATTATTTAGTCACATCGTTTCTCGGCAGATTCCACTGCGTACATTCAATGTATTCAACGCATCGATTACTTTTGCTTTTTGATTGCATTTAGTGAGCGAGAAAGAAACTTCAAGTTTTTGTTTGGATCACAGTTTGTACGGAATCCTTGCGAATATTGCGGATATTGTCTGACCCGCGTGGTGACGTTGCAGTATTTGGCGCAGCCTTTGCTTTGCAGCAGATGCAGGGGGGACGCCGTGTAGTCGCAGCCAATCAGGTGGCGGTCCTGGACAACACAACATCCTTTGCTCAGAATTATATTTTTTTAAGCATATTTACTACTATTACTTTTTACCAGTTCAGTGCTGCCGACCGGACATGACGTCTCGTACAGGTAACTGCAGTGAACGCACGGACCCTGAAAGAAAAAATTCTCATCGTCGCTGTACACGCAGTGAAAAATTTGCACGTGCGCTTGCGTCTGCGCACTGACTTGAGTGAGTCTGCTGTCGACACGGTCGCATCTGTGGGGCATGATGGGCATGATGGTGGGCGGGTAGAGGAGGCCGTCGATCACGTGGATGATGCCGTTGAGCGCCCGGATGTTGGGCGACAGCACGCGCACGCCGTTGTCGCCCAAAACGATGTCGCCCTGCACGATACGCGGAGCGAGCGCCCGGGGTCAAGGATGGGGGGCGGGATTACCGTCGGCCGATCGGCTTACGTCGGCGGACGCGGAGATGGTCAGCATCTGGTTGGCCGTCGTCTCGACGTGGGGCAGGGAGGTCAGGTCGTCAGAGGTCAGCTGCGGACGCGGGCGAGGACGTTTGTGTTGTGGCGTAAACGCTCGCTCGGATATTCCGAGATGAAATATGTGTTTGCATTTCATGAAGTGAAAGTTGAATTTCTTTGGGGAGGAAAAAAAAACCTGGAGAAATACTTTAGTTTTTGAACAAAAATTTAAATTCGCAGAAAGTAATGTTTTTGCTTTTCAGGTTACAATAAAATATTCTGTATCATGAAATATTAAACACAATAGTAATGAAAATATATAATTCATTTAAAGTGAAATGTATAACAATAAAGAATGTTATCTTTATGGAGTTTTAGAAAGTATTAAGACATTTGCAAATATGTTTTACCATCTTTTGCCTAAAAAAATATTGGCAAAATGTGAATATTAAATTACATTTTGTTTTCATTTGCATATGGATTAAAAAATTTTTACATTTGTGTTCAAGCTAAAAAGTAAAAAAAAAAAAAAAATACAGCTAATGTATTTTGAGTTTTTATTGATGCTTTGAATGAAAAAAAAAAGTGTGGATGCTATATTCCAGTCATCCATTTTCTTTGCCGTTTATCCTCACGAGGGTCACGGGGCGCACCGGAGCCTATCCCAGCTGTCAAGGGGCAGGAGGCGGGGCACACCCTGAACCGGCTGCCAGCCAATCGCAGGGCACGTGGAGGCAAAAAGGCGCACTCACAATCACACCTTGGGGCAATTTATCCATCCATTTTCTTCACCGCTTATCCTCACAAGGGTCACAGGAGCGCTGGAGCCCATCCCAGCTGTCAACAGGCAGGAGGTGGGGTACACCCTGAACCGGTCGCAGGCCAATCGCAGGGCACATTGAGGCAAAAAGGCGCACTCACAATCACACCATGGGGCAATTTATCCATCCATTTTCTTGCCCATGCAGGCACAGGGAAAACATGCAAACTCCATGTAGGCGAGATTGTACCCGGGTCCTCAGAACTGTGAGGCCAACACTTTACCAGCTGGTCCACCGTGCCGCCGGATGCTATATTTTTATAATATTTTTTTTTCTATTAAACAAAACCAAATATTGTTAAAAATGTACTTTTAGGGGATAAAAACCAAGGGAAAATAAACAAAATATATTTAAATGTGACACTTTCACTTTTTGTTTCATCTTGAAAATATTATATTGCACTGCGTGTGCATGTATGTTTGTACTTACACTTCCCTTGGAATAAATGTGATTCCGGAGTAGTTCTTGAAGTTTATGTCTGGCCTGATGACAAAAAAAAAAAAAAAAAGTAAAAGGAGCGAGTTTGAACGCCGATGGAGGGAAGTCAACTTGTGAGCGCGCACCTGATTGAGCATGTAGAGGATGCTGCCGTCGCGGGCGTTGTCCACCGCCTGGTTGCTGGGGATGAAGACGGTCAAAGGGCCCGGCCCGTTCAGGGGCAGCGACGCGCCGCAATTCTGAGCGTCATAAAACAGTCGCCGCTATGACATCACGAATACAAATGATATTTTCATTTGAAATTGTGACGAAAAGCAAGTTGACTGACGTCAACGAGCGACAGGAAGCGGTTGAAGTTGGGCTCCTTCCTCACAACCTCGCCGACGGTCAATCCGGCGTACTGAACCCAAAGCACAGCATCAAGAAAGAAAAATGAAAAAGAAATGATTAGTCATATCGTTTTCGTTGACATCCCGGCTCGTCCTACCACGGCAGGAGGAGGGAGGGGCGCCGCTTCCGCCGAGGGGCCCGTGATCGCCCGGTCGATGATGTGGATGACGCCGTTGGCCGCCGCCAGGTCGGAGCGGATGATGCTGTACGGCCGCTTGGGGTCGTGCAGCATGATGAAACGCTGCCGGGAGACGAAAACGACGCACAAACGAGAAAATTCAGCGGCGGAAATGCTCGCCGGAATCTTTTGCTAGCCCTGCGGCGCAGAGCCTGAAGAAGTCAGGTGGGCAAAATATTAGGAACGCGATCATGCATTTTCATTTTCGCAACACAAAAACATCGGCAGATGGCTTCTGTAATTGAATTCAAAACACAAGAAAAGAATAGAAAAAAAAAAAATACACCAATTTGGAGAAATATTGGGGGCCTGGTGGATCGGCTTGTAAAGGGTTGGCCTCAAAGTTCTGTTCAATCCCAACCCGCCTGTGTAGTTTGCATGTTCTCCCCGTGCCTGCGTGGGTTTTTTTTCCGGGCACTCCCATTTCCTTCCACATCCCAAAAACATGGAACATTAATTGGACATTGTCATGAACCAACGGTGCGGGGGTGAACCCAAATGCAGGACTTCGAGGCAGAGCCATAATGTTCAATGTAGTTTATTCCGGAAAGTGGGTTGTACATGGTGTAGCAGTCTGACAAGGCAGAGGCACACAAACGCTAGGCTATGCCCGTATACGTATGCCCAGAGCAGCGGCGTGGCCATGCCCCTTTTGGCAGTGCCCAAGTCTTTTAATGACAGACACTCTAAATTGCCCCAAGGTGTGATTGTGAATGCGGCTGTTTGTGTCCATGTGCCCTGCGATTGGCTGGCAACCAGTTCAGGGTGTACCCCGCATCTAGCTCGTTGACAGCTGGGATAGGCTCCAGCACTCCCCATGACCCCCGTGAGGATAAGTGCCAAAGAAAATGGATGGATGGATACATCTAGACTTTTTCCTTTTATTTTCAATTCAAAAAAAGCAAGCAATTTGGACATATTTAGACTTTTTCCCATTTTATTTTAATTTTAAAAAATGCAACCAATTTTGGAGGTATACTTTAGTTTTTTAATTTTATTTTCCTTGTAACAAAAAAGCAACCAATTTGGAGATATGTTGACTTTTTTCCTCATTTGATTTTTAACTTTAAAAAATGTAACCATTTTAGAGTCATAAATTGCCATGTTTTGAATAAATTATATGAAAAAAAAAGGTTTTGTTTTAAAGCCATCGTACCTTGTCATCTTTGCTCCTCATGTTCGCGCCTCCATACATGTCGAACTCTCGGCCGTCCGTCATCTCACGCAGCAGGTGCTGACCCAGGATCAGGTGGTTGCGACAGACCTTCTCCTCGTTCACAAACTGCAAAGGAAAGGGAAAATAATAATAATAATAATAATAATAATACCAATAATAATAAAAATCTCAGGGACGACCATGTTTATCGTGGGGTTTTTTTTTTTGGACGACAATTTGGATTTTTGGATTCTTGTGTCCACGTGAAAATGGGAGTCCTTGGGCTGTTGGCAAGGTCAGAGATTCCCCCTTTGAAAAATATTTGTGAAAAGCAGGAACGCTTACGGTCAGAGGGTTCGGGAGCTGAGGGACGAAAACCGTCCACGGGCCGTTGTGACTCAGCAGCGTTGAGCAACCTTTCTCTGGATCACAAAACAGAACCACAATTAGGAGAAGGCGATGACGGGACAAGCCGAAAGGAAAAGAAGAAGGCAATCATGTGGAGTGGAGAAAAACATTTGCCACGCACAAAGTGAAGTAGTGGAACGGTTTCTCCTTTAATCGATTAGCAAAGGAATCGATAGCTATTTTAATAAATCAATGAATGATCCATCCGTCCATTTTCTTCGCACCTATCCTCACAAGGGTCACGGGGAGTGCTGGAGCCTATCGCAACTGTCAACGGGCAGGAGGCGGGGGACACCCTGAACTGGTCGTCAGCCAATCGCGGGGCACATCGAGACAAACAGTCGCACTCACAATCACACCTATGGGCAATTTAGAGTGTCCGATTAAAGCAGAAAACCCACGCGGGCACGGGGAGAACATGTAAACTCCACACGGGCGGGATTGAACCCGAGGACCTCAGAACTGTGAGGCCAACGCTTTCCAGCTGATCCACCGTGAATCATAGAGACCTAAAATAAATTTAGTTTATTTATTAATAATCATTACCAAAAAAAAAACAAAAAAACATCTAACTAGATTTAGTGACTGGTTCAGACCAGTTCAGGGTGTATGTAGTCCGCCTTGCTCCCAAAGTTAGCTGGGATAGGCTCCGCCGCTCCTGCGACCCTTGTGAGGATGAGCACCTTGGACAACGGATGAATTGATAAACTAGATCTTCAAAAAGCTAAGCTTACTTTCAAATATAATGAATGATTATATTATTTAAATAATTTATAATATAATTTTTTTTTTAAAAAACAATGACAATAACAAATTAATTGACTGTTTTTGTAGAATGCATAAAACATATTTTACTAAATATCATGTAAGCACATTGATTTACATTAAAATAAAAATAAATTACTAATAAGTAATAACCCAAACGAATCAGGGAAAAAAAAATCTCAAAAATGACTGTAAAAAGCAGAATATATTGCGATTGATTCAATGTGAACTTTATGAAAACTACAGCTACTGTACATAGCACGTATTCAGTCGTATGAATACTTCATGTACTGCATGTAATGTATGCGGAACACGTCGCTACCGAACAGGTCGACGGCCCCCGTCAGTTGTTCTCTCTGGGGTCCGTTGCGGTTCAGGTCTCGGAGACGTTCCATCAGGTTACCGTAGCAACGCCGCCCATCGCCAATCTCGCCCGGCTGACACACACACCTGACCCCACCCCCCAAAAAAAGACAAAAAAAAAAAAAAAAAAAATCAAATCTGAGGCCTTATGCGACGTTCTATTTCATAATGAGCATGTGGGACCTGGGTTTTCCATCCAGTCCGGTTTGGCAAACTGCCGACGGGTGACACGTGTCAGCCGAGCAGGCGGAGATCAATTTGCAGCCCGACTCGGGGGCGCCCCCTACCGGAGACATGCCGGACATGCACTCGCACGCGGCCTGGGTGACAAAAATCGGAACACTTATCAAACAACTTCCCGAGCGCTTCTCGACTTTTCCTGAGCCGAGAGACGCATAAAATATTCGACAAATATTTATTCAGTGTAAAATGAAAGATTGTTTGATTGCCAACAGGTGGATACACAGGTTAATTATATATTTTGGCGTCTCAGAGAGAAAAATCAAATCAAAAGATATATTTTTGCCGTATTCGTACGCCGTACCTTGTTGGGTCCCCTAAAGACGCAGACGGTGGTGTTGAGGGGGCAGCCGCCGTTGTTGACGGCGCAAGGGTTTCTGGGTACGCAGATGCGACCGTCGCCCTGGAAGTCGGCCTTGCAGGCGCAGCTGACCTTTGACCCCTGCGAGGAGCACTGCGCGTTGACGTCGCAGCTGCTTGACACACACACACCTTGGGTGTGGGGGGGAAAAAAAAAAAAAAAGTGACACCGCAGCATGATTCCGGTATAAAAGTTCAACACAATTGCTTGCATTGGAAATGCAATGTAGTTTTTTTTTAATGAAGAGTATATATCTTCATCTTTTCCTTTCGGCTTGTCCCGTTAGGGGTCGCCAAAGCGGCTATCTCCTGCATTTTCCTCTTTAAAACCCACTGCGCTCATATCCTCATGTCCTCCCTCACAACATCCATCAACCTTCTCTTTTGGTCTTCCTCTCACTCTTTTGGCTTGCAGCTCCATCCTCCCTCTTTGTCTCCAAAACATCCAACTTTGGCTTTCTGTTTAATGAGCTCATTTCTAATCCTATCCAACCTGATCGCTCCAAGCGAGAACCTCAGCATCTTCATTTCTGCCGACTCCAGTTCTGCTTCGTGTTGTCTCTTCAGCTCTATTCCATACATCATGGCCGACCTCCCCACTGTTTTATAGACTTTGCCCTTCATCCTAGCGGAGACTCTTCTGTCACATAGAACACCAGACACCTTCCGTCTTGGATCCGTTTCTTCACTTCCTTGCCACACTCACCATCGCTCTGTATTGTTGACCCCAAGTATTTGAAGTCGTCCACCCTCGCCATCTCTTCTCCCTGGAGCTTCATTCCTCCTCCTCCATCCTTCACATTCATGCACATATATTTTGTTTTACTTTGGCTAATCTTTATTCCTCTCCTTTCCAGCGCATGTCTCCATCTTTCCCATTGTTCCTCCACCTGCTCCTTGCTTTCACAAGATCATCTGCGAACATCACGGTCCAAGGGGATTCCAGTCTAACCTCATCTGTCAGCCTATTCATTACCACTGCAAACAGGAAGGGGCTCAGAGCTGATCCCTGATGCAGTCCCACCTCCACCTTAAATTCCTCTGTCACACCTAAGGCACACCTCACCATTGTTCTGCTGCCATCATACATGTCCTGTACTATTTTAACATACTTCTCTGCCACACCAGACTTACGCATGCAGTACCACAGTTCCTCTCTTGGTACTCTGTCATAGGCCTTCTCTAGATCCACAAAGACACAATGTAGCTCCTTCTGGCCTTCTCTGTACTTTTCCACAAGCATCCTCAAGGCAAATAATGCGTCTGTGGTAATCTTTGTAGGCATGAAACCATACTGCTGCTCGCAGATACTTACTACTGTCCTGAGTCTAGCCTCCACTACTCTTTCCCATAACATCATTGTGTGGCTCATCATCTTTATTCCTCTGTAGTTTCCACAGCTCTGAACATCGCCATTGTTCTTAAAAATGGGGACTAGCATACTTTTCCTCCATTCTTCTGGAATCTTCTCTCCCGCTGGTATTCTATTGAATAAGTTAGTCAAAAACTCCACAGCCACCTGTCGAAATTGCGTCTCTACCTCCACTGGTATGTCATCGGGACCAGCTGTCTTTCCATTCCCCCCCCCCCTTACTAATCATTGCCACTTCCTGGTCATTCGTGCTTTTGCCTCTCCCATTTTCTTCATTCATTAACTTAATAAACAGTATATCTATTTGTTGAATTACAAGAAAAAAAAAAAACTCTCCTTCTGGTATTCCGAATACTATCCATGTATTTTTGTGCTCTTTTCGTAATCCCCTCATGTGTTATAAGGTGCCACCCAAAAGATTAAAAAAAAAAAAAAAAAACTCAACACACAACACTCAAACATTTCTGTCGTTTCCATTTTCATTTGTGACACGAGATCCGTTTCATGTGGTGGAAGCGTTGGGGCTTTGTGTTTACTTGCGCATTTGTTCTGCGGCGACTTCCTGTATCCCGGCAAACATTGGCACGTGGCGGCGTCTCCTTCGCCTTGGCAGTACGAATTTGCGCCGCACGCGCTGCACCGGCTGCTAACTGCACAGAACACAGCACAAGACACAAGAAGCGCATGCCATGATTGTCGCGGATCTTCGGTAGCGTCTGGCCTGGAAGTGGATGATGGTGTAGTGCGCTAATGTTATGCTAAAAACTACAATAATGGCCGCCCAAGCTTCACCTTGAGGGTTGGCAGCAACAAGACAAATGACAAGAAAACAACAGCGGGAAAAAGTAAACTCAAATTTTTTTGAATGGAATTCATTCTCACATATCCATCCATCCATTTTCTTCACCGCTTATCCTCACGAGGGTCGCGGGCAGTGCTGGAGCCTATCCCAATTGTCAACGGGCAGGAAGCGGGGTACACCCTGAACTGGTTGCCAACCAATCGCAGGGCACATAGTGACAAACAGCCTCACTCACAATCACACCTAGGGTCAATTTAGAGTGTCCAATTAATGTTTTTGGGATGTGGGAGGAAACCGGAGGTGCCCAGAGGAAACCCACGCAGGCAGGTAGAGAACGCGCAAAGTCCACACAAGTGGGTCCGGGATCAAACCCGGGACCCCAGAACTGTGAGGCCAACGCTTTACCGGCTGCAAATGTCAATATTGCTAAAATCAACAACTATGTCATAAATACTATAAAAACAATTGAATATTGAAGAGATTTTGGGAATTGATTTCTGTGTCTTATTAACTATATATACACACATATATTATTACATTATATACACACATATATTATTACATTATATATATATATATATAATATATATATATATAATATATATATATATACACACTTTTGTTTTTAGTGATTGTCAGAACATTTATTCACAAATATCTATTTTTAATCAATACATACAAGAGCTATTAAAATGGGTACAATATTTGTAATAGTTTCATAAAATTACTGGATTTGGTTCTTTTTCTAAATTTAATAAAAAGATTTTTTTTAAATTGCATTATTTTTAGCAGTATTTCAATGTGTTTTTTGATATTTGGTTTATTTTTAATGGCATTACAAATGTGTAATTGTCTTGAACAAACATTTTTTTTTTTTTTTAATGAATGAGAGCATGCCTTACCTTGGTCGCATCGGTCTCCCGTGTACGGCGGTTGACAGAAGCAGCGGCCGCTCCCGTCCGGCCCGTCGTCGCACACGCCGTGCTCGCAGTCACACGCTGACACAAAAAACACACACCACAACAAAAATCCCACCTCGAGTTTGGCATCATTTCATCGTACGTGCGAGCGCCCACCTTTGTTGCAGTTTGTGCCAAAGGTTTTTTCTTTGCTGCAAGCCTGACACGCAAACCCGCTGAAGCCGTCCTGAACGCACCACGCCGCAGGAACAGCCATTGCAAAATAGTTGGAACAGACGAGACACGGAACAGAGATTAGAAGAACCGAGAACAGGCACGAGGGGATGCAGGAACAGGCGCGGGGGGCCGCAGGAACAGGCAGAAGTGGAGGTTGTACAGGAAGTGTACTGACATCACAGACGCAGGTCCCGTTGCCGAGGTCTCCGTCCGCACACGTCCCGTGGAAATTGCACGTCTTCCCCGACCAGCTGGGACACGCTGGACCATATTGGGAACATTAGGTCACTTTCAAGCATTTTGCACTTTGTTCACTTTAGAGATTTTCAATCTTTTTCCACTCATCTATTCAAATTTTCACTTTGCTTTCAGTAAAAGACAAATTTTGTGTTTCGTTCTTATCCATCCATTCATTCATTGTTTGAGCTGCTTATCCTCACGTGAGACGTGGGATTGCGGAGCCTGTGGCAGCTAACTCCGGGCGAGAAGCAGATTACACGCTGAACTGGTCGTCACCAGTTGCAGGAAATAAATAAAAAACAATCACACTCACAACTTAGGGCAATTTATAGTCTTCAATGAACTTAGAATGCATGTTTTTGGGATGCAGGATGAAACCAGAGTGGTTGGAGAAAAATCCACGCAGGCACAGGGAGAAAATAAGAAACTCCAAACTCCACACAAGCAGGGCCAGGATTTGAACCCCGTCCTCAGAACTGTGAGGCACACACTGCAAACACTCATCCACGGTGTTTATCAATACATAAAATATGTTTGAAGTGGTGAAAACATGTACACTGTGAACTGTATTTCATTTTATTTAAGCGCTACCTTGACTTGTCCCAATTTAAGAGTCTTTTGCCCCCCAGTCCCCCACAATGACTTACGGAGACAAAGAGCCCCCCAGTGTTGTGGGCAGCATCGTGGCTGCATGAAGCTCTTGACGCACAGCCTGTGGCACCCATCCAGCAAAACATCTCTGGAGCCGATGTTGACCGTGTAGCTGCAGTTGGTCACGCCGCCGTTGGTGTAGCCGCGCGGGCAAAGGCTGCTGGTCACCGCGGCGCAGGACGTGCATGGCGTGTACACGTCCAGCCTCTGCGGGATGTCACAGCGACCGGGCGGCGGAGACTGCTGGCACAAAGTGAGGGTCAAAACGTACACAAATGCAGGTCATATGGTCGGCAGAAAGAACAGTAGAAGGCACTGGTAGAAAGGGTAAGGAAAGACGGCGCTGGAACAGGTGACAAGGACAACAACAGAAAGTAGAAACAGCAGGAACATGATTAGAAGAGGCAGCAATAGCTGAAAGAAAGAGGAAGAGTCAGGAGAAGCAGCAGCAACAGGTTCAGAGGGAGAAAGTAATAACGGGCTGTAGAAACACAAAAAAGGATGAGAAGAGTTCAGCAATACTTGTAGGCAGTAAGAACAGGATCAGTAGAAGCAAGGGTGACAAAGTGAGTCAAGTCAGACAAAGCAGTAACAGGCAGTGAAAAGCAACAGGAACCGGATTAGAAGAGGCAGCAATACCCATTGGAAACAGGAACAGGATCATTAAAAGAGACTAGAAAAGGATCGCATGTGGTAGCAATACCAGTATCAAGCAGGAACAGGATCAATAGAAGCAAGAGTGACAAAGTGAGTCAAGTCAGACAAAGCAATAGGCAGTAAAAAGCAACAGGAACCGGATTAGAAGAGGCAGCATTACCCATTGGAAACAGGAACAGGATCATTAAAAGAGACTAGAAAAGGATCGAATCAGGTAGCAAATCCAGTATCCAGCAGGAAGAGGATCAGTAGAAGTAACGGTAAGAGGAAGGAGCAATAACAGTGGCCGGTTACGTGGTAGGAAGCAGTGAAAGGCAGCCAAAAGCAAGAGGAACAGGATCAGTGAAAGTGACGGGAATAGGGTGGGAAGGGTCCGCAATACCCACAAGAACAGGATCAGGAGAGGATGAGCAACAAAATGTAGAAGCAGCAACAGTTACAGGTTTAGTTGAACAAAGTAGTCACAGGCAGTACAAAGCAACAGAATTAGAAGAGTACCAAATACCGCAAGGAAACAGAACAGGATCACGAGAAGCATCAGTAACACAAAGGCAACAGTCACAGGATGAGAGAAGTCAGCGATAACGTATGAAGCTGGAACAGGCTCAGCTGAAGGAACAGTAATAGTCAGACTAAGCAGCAGGAACAAGTACAAAATGAAGTACTTGTACAGGCAGTATCAGTGGGAGAAAAAAAAACAGAACAGGGTCAGTTCAGAGCAGCTGTAACAGGCACCACAACCCCGAGTCACACGTATCTGAGGTAGCGCCAACCACGACTAGTGAGAGCTAAAATATTCGCTTGTGAATGCAAGATTTATTTTATATGAAGGGTTTTAGCGTTTTGTTTCGTTGCCCACTTGTTGGGTGGTTTCAATGTGACAGTCCCGTAACAACCTAACGGAAAAGCCACATTTTTTTTTCACGCAACTTTTCCTGCCAGGTGCGCAGTCATATATTGAACTTTCTTTTTTGACCCTATCAGATTTTAACCTCGTGTTGCCATATTGATCCAATCTCCTCACAGCTGATGTAACTTCAGTGAGTACATTGCATTACATTAATCAGATTTTATGGGGCTGTTACTTTAAAGTTTGAAATTCGTCCCCAATGCGCTCGATGATGTCAACAATTTTTCCACAATCTTATTGGTTGGTCAGAGTAAAACTTGTCAGTAGCCATCTGCATATAATCCCAAAAATTACTTAATTGTGGGCAGAGTCAACTCATATGCGGACAAACAAAATACATAACTGGGAAAAATGTGAAGTCGTATTTATTTGAGAATAAAATTTTAACATTAGAATCAAGTTTCATTTTATGGGGAAAGACACGAGGATGGAATATAGAAGACAAGAAAATTTGGACAAGCTCATCTAAAAAATAAAAAAATACAAATTTGCAATAGTATGACTTTATTTTTGTGAACTAGATTTTGTCCGCCAAAGGAAACATGCCCTTCACTCGCACTCAAAAAATACTACCATGTCATACTATTAATAAATAAATTTTAAATAAATTATATTTATTAAAAAAACATTTTAAATATTTTTTAAAAAATTAATAATACAACTAAAAAAAAAAGAAGTGCAACTGCAATCTTGTAATAACATCTTCAATCTGATATCACCAAACGAGCAAAAAAATAATAATTATAACAAAAAAAAATTGTAAGTGTGCGTTACCTGTAGTTGCAGCGAAGTTTGGACTCGTAGTAATTGTAGCAGCAATAGCAACATGGTTCAGCGTCACAAATAAAAAAAATAGCAAAAAAAAAAAACAGTCCTGTCGACAGCCAGGAGGAAAAAAAAAAAAAAAAATCCTATACAATGAGGAAGGACATTGAGGTAAAAAGGGCCGTCGGATCTCTACAAATATTCTGGCAAAAGTGACAAAGTAAGCGTGAGGGACGACAGAGAAGTTGAAGTTGCGGCCGTCATGTCGGACCGTGTCCTCCCTCTCCGTCTAATCAAGGAAGAGGCGGGAGGATAACAAAAAAAAAAAAAAGAAAAGAGAAAGGAAAACCACAACACAACAGACATTTCCTCCTGCTACTGTACTACTACTGTACTCTAATTTTTACAGTTGCTATATAATCATATTTATTATCATGAAGCTGGGATGTGCCAACTTTTGTCCTAAAGTCTCACATTTGATATTTATAAACAAGATAAGACTAAATAAATCAAAAATACTAAATTCATTAGTTGTATAAATTATAAACAAAAATGAGTATCAATCACAATTAAGGGGAAATATTTATCCAATTGGTTGATTAAAATATACTTAACCCTATGAACAATTTACCTAAACATTTTTCAAAAATCTAATTGGTTAATTGAAATAAATTAATTTATCTCTTTAATCATCCATCCAATATCTGTGTCAGTCGCAAGGCACACAACACCATCACTGAGCAAGAATTGAACCCATGCTGCCCGTAACAATAAGATTAAAACAAAAAAGTTCCAAGATGATTATTTATTATTTTTTTTCACTTGTTCCTCATATTTGACTGTTTCCCTCCATTCCTTAATATTGGTTAAAAAAAACTAGATCTATTTAATTATTTAATTATGACCTAATCATTCAATCAATCTAATTAAGGTTATTGTAAATGAAAGGAAAATGAGCAATGGATTTAAAAAAATATGCATTCAATTTTTATTTTATTTTTAAAAATTTGAAAATTCAGTAAACTGATTAAAGTCTCATGAAATATTGGTGATTTGTTGCATTAATCAAATTTTTAAAAATGAAAAAATAAACCCTACATTTTACAATGGGAAAGAATTGGTAAAATTAATTTCAGTGAAAATATACATAAAGTACACAAAAATGAAAATTGTTTACGAAATATAGCAAAATTCACCGTCTAGAAAAAAACATTTATTGTATGGTTGGTGAACAAAAAATTATGGATTTTTTTTTTTTTTTTTAATTTAAGAAAGTAACCCAAATGAGAATTTTCTGGTCCATCAGGCCATTGTAAAAGAAAAACAATATGTTGGCTCTTGAGCAAACACGGCGAACCACGATCTGAGCCAACTTCCGTTTCCAACTGTTGTTTGACAATTTAAGGAATTTCGTCTGTAAAGTTTGCCACATTTGAACCCATTTCACCAAGTCCAGTTAGCTCAAAGGGTGGTAGGTAGGCCTGTGTTTTGCACCCGCTGGATTGTGAGAAATCCTTCTTTCCTGACAGGAAGTTTTGGGCGGATTTCCTTTCCCGGCGGTCCCCGTGGGCCGCTGCAATTGGGACACATTTCCTTGTGCGAGCTGACACGACGGCTGCGCAAAAAAGAAAAAGGAACGCAAAAGCACTTTCTTTCCAGGGTTGGATGCCAACACCGACTCCGCCAGCCGCGGTGCGGGAGCGAAGGGAGAGGAGGTCAAAGTTCAGGCAGCCAAGAACAATAGCAGGAAGCGCACGGATGCTCCAGTGCTGACCATTTAAATAGTTTTCCCACCTTGTGGGACGCAACACAAATCATCACTTTTGCACTTTTTTTTTTATGGCCCGTTTTTGGTGAGTCATCAGACTCGGCTCTGCCCACACAAAAATCCTTCATAACTTTTGCCTCATCCACCTGACTAGTTAGTATGGTAGCAATTAGCCCAAATCTCAAATACGAGTGTGCCTAAGAAGGATCCCTGGAAATACGTGACACGAGCCCGAGATGTGCACTTTAAAGGGGTTGGCTTCTTGAGAAACTTGTGACTCCACAGATGACTGATGCATCCACCAAACTTCCTGCTGCTAAACTCAAGCGCCTTAGCGTGCTGAATTTTCAAAGAAGTTGGAGATGCCGCTGGAAACGACGAAAATGAGCCCAAAATTGCTGCTGTGAAGCAAAAAGATGGACATTCGGCCTCCACTGACTTCTTTTTAATTATGATAGATGTGGCTACCAAATTTCATGTTGCGATAGTGGTTTCAGGGGCTGAATATTCACAAAGGACCCCTGAAAATGGCCACTTCAAATGTACATCCATCAATTTTCTTCGCCGCTTATCCTCACGAGGGTCACGGAGAGTGCTGGAGCCTATCCCAGGAGGCGGGGTACGCCCTGAACTGGTTGCCAGCCAATCGCAGGGCACATGGAGACAAATAGCCGCACTCACAATCCCACCTAGGGGCAATTTAGAGTGTCCGATTAATGTCGCATGTTTTTTGGGATGTGGGAGGAAACCGGCGTGCCCACCCGGAGAAAACCCACGCAGGCACGGGGAGAACATGCAAACTCCACACAGGCGGGGCCGGGATCGAACCCGGGACCTCTGAGGCCAACGCTTTACCAGCTCAAAATGTCAATATTGATCAAATTAATGGCTACTTCATAAATAGTATGAAAACAATTGCATATTGAAGATGTTTTGGGAATTGATTTTGCGTTTATATTTCACTGTTTCAACCCCAATCGTCGGCAGCGTCTCATTTTTGGGACATCATGATTTTCACGCATTAAACCCATCACTATATCCAAATAATTAAGTGTTTTAATCTGAAGGCATAATTTGGTATCAGGAGAGGATGACTCATCGGACAAAGTTAGCACGGAGTTCTTTCCCTTTCGGTCTTGACCCAACATGGCTGCCTCAACTACACGTGGAGTATTTTCCAAGAGAAGAAAGGGACCAAGTTTGTCTTCAAAATGCTAATCCATCAGTTTTATTAATGCGTAAGTGTCGTTCTAGAATAAGTATTAATTAATAAACATATCTCTAGTATGTACCACTTCACACAACTGATGACAAACCCTTCCCAGTTTTGGGACGATGCCTGCGAGAGGGTACATCTTTTTTCCTCTTTGTTTTATGCGTTAAAAGAAAAATAAGTGTTATTTCCTCGATTGTGGCCTGTTAGGAGACTTTTATCTCAATAAGGCAAAAAATTGCCACCCTGCCCATGAATGGGTTAAATTGCCGACGTACTACAGAAGACTGCGAGACCCCCTTCGGCAAGGCAGCAAGGTTAGTCATCATGACAATGAAGGGAACTGAAGCGCCAATTTTCTTCGAAAACTTTGGAGGGTGGAAACGCCGATGACAAGCATTATTAAGACATTTATGGAGACAGGGTAACATTCCCTCGTAATGTAAGCGTTAAAACTGCCTGTGAGTTGAAAATTAGGCCAACCAGACTGATTTTGGACGGATTGGAGTCTCTGATTGCACGGAGACCTTGGTACGAGTCTTTCCCTCTTATCTGACCCAGCGGTGCCACCGCGGCTCGATAAAGTTCATCAGCGTATCACGGCTGGGCGCTTTTGCCTCGAGGTGGCCCGATCGGTGGCGAAAAACCACACGCACACGACGGACGGACGCCTCGATAACGTTATCGCGCGTCTGCCGTGTAACAATGTACGCGCGCAGGCCACGATAAAGTTATGAAAACACAAGGCGCTGCGAGAGGAAGGGGCATCCGAGCGAGGGTCTTAACCTCACAAACGTCTCCATCAGCTAATAAGCTGCTGACGTGCACAAAGACCAGAAAACACAAAGATGAAAAGTGACAGAGTGTTGTCCAAAGGGGCCACAAATGCACACAAACTCAGCAGATTCCACTCCAGAGCACGAGACCTACCCCAAAGTACAACCGGTGGGTTATTTTAAAAAAAAAATGCATCCTGGGTCATGGAGGACAACCAACAAACGGGCAGTACCATTCAAAATTCAAAGGGGATGGAACCTTCCTTTTTCGTATCAATAGGAGTCAAATCATTAGTCAGATTTAGAGAAAAAAAAATCGAATCGTCTGGTATTATTTAGTGTTTTAGAGCAAAATTTACAAGATTAATGCCAAAAGACAATAGGAAAAAATGTCTGATTTATTTTTCTCCTAAAGATACGATGTTTATCCAGTAAAACTCAAAATCTCCATTTTTGAATATTTTACCAGAAATCTATGAACAGGTCTGTTACTCTCTATCCTCAAACGACTGACTTTAATCGCTTAACATTCAGAATTTTCTTTCCCAATAAGTCCTGAAAATGCAACTATTTTCATTTTAAAACTATAATCTTGTTCTTGAAAAAGAAATATACTGATGTAATATTCTGAATTTTAAGAAAATTTAAGTGGAGAAAAACAGAATCTTTAAAAATAGTCTTTCAGTCTTATGACAAAGCTCTTGTAACGTTCCGAAAAAAAAAAAAAAGTTATACAATTATTCCGGTTGAAGACTGTCAAGACCCCCCCAAAAAGTGTACTAGAATGTTTCATCTTACAGACCTAAAAAAATGTATTTGAATAAATTGTCAATGCGGGGGAAAAAAGTGCTTGTGATCTGCTAGGACACGAGGAGACAAGGATGCTGGGACAGCAGCCCACCAAATAAAGTCAGCCGTTATCCAAACAGTCCAAATCCCCTCCAAGCTAAAGAATTCCCACACAGCACAAGCGAGCGAGCGTCGCTGTCTTTTTTCCCATCGTCCGTCTGATCTAGTGGAACGAGTGCGGTGAGGAACTGACTTCTTTCTTTTTTTTTTATGCTGAGCGGCCACTTCCCGTACGGGACGGCGGCTGTCCCTCAAAGCGGAAACGGACCCAGCGCTTCACGGCCAGGCCAGAAGGAAGGCGGAGAAGGTCCAAAGAGTGAAAAGGTGGCCGCGCTGCACTGTCATCAAGATCGCCGCCGTGGCAACCAGGGCAAGCGCTGATGGGAAACCCCACCCCCCACTCTCGGATGTTTTTGTCTCAAGAAAAAGACAAGTCAGCATTTCAAAGAGAAGACACCAAAATTGCCGGTGTTTCATTTGTTTTTTCCCTGCGGTTAAAATGGAAACAAAATTGAATAGTCAACCCTGAAAATATTTCGTAAGTTTTTTTTCCCCCTCAGATAAGCTGATATTTAGAAAATACTACAATGATGATGATGTATTTTCTTTTTGAAAAAAAAAATATCCTTCCTTGAATAACTCACAATTTCACAATTTTCGTACCAAAAAATAAACCAGTATGATTATTTTTCTCCAATGAATCTTACTTCAAATCTATATTTACTTTATTTCCTTGAAGAACTATTCTCTGTCCTAATGTCAAGATTTTTCACTTTTGAAAAAAATATCCTGAACATTTTTCAATTTTGTGATTTTAATTTAACGGCATAATTTTTTCAGATTTTCCAGCAAAATTTTTTTTTCGAGGAGTAAATTACCTGCAAACTAGCAGTAACGATGACAATCATTATGAGGTTTTAACAATTTTTACTTTAATACATTTGTATTCTCCTTAAACAGAGGGACAAAGGGCCAACTGGTTAAATGTAAAACAGATATTTAAAATATACCCAATGACGATAATAAACAATACACATTCATGTTGTAAATAATTAAGAAATATTAATACGGACCAACAATTACACCGACTGGACACTTTATTAGGTACAGTCATTCTCAGGGGAACCAATACAGAAAAACTAGCCTTGAGTACCAATTAAAAGTGATCCTTATTTCATGAGTGTGCATCTAATAATGTGGCCAGTGAATACTGTTACACCAATAAAAAGCTTCTTTATTTTGTCCGGGGACTCCCCAAAAGTGCAAAGATCTAAAACGCTTAGTGCGTGTTTTTGTGTTTGTGCATATAGTGGTTGGAACTGAAACTATTCCACAGTATAAAAGTCTTTTTTTTTTTCTTTTTTTTTGTTACAACTTGGCTAAAATGTAAACTGGTCAGGTCTTTGCAACCTTTCCATTTTCTGTCAGAACAACAACATTCAGCGCAAATAATAAAACACTTCTTATGATAAACTTTTAAAATCAAGTCACGTGGACAGCGCCCTCTTCTGAAAGAAAGTTTGTCTGTCTGGCTTATTGAATACATAGAGCCCATAAAGAATTCCCATATACAGTACTCAAAAAGGTTTGGAATATTGTGAGCAGTGAATCTAAGTGCACTGAATTGTGCTCGTCTGGGAGTTTTTCCACTCACCGAAAGGTCCAAGAGGTGGAAGCAAGCGCTTAAAAGGGACAGCACGCCATTTTTTTTCCTCCTGCAGTGTCCATTTGATGACTTGTGCAACATTTCCCTTCTAGAAGTCTCTGACTGAAAGACAAAGCAAGTGTGAGGCAGCAAACGGGATGTGGATGCCAAAATAAAAAGGTAGAAAATTTATGGAAAAGTTGAATTGGGGCTCACAGGATGCACTTCTTATTAGCGCCTGAAGATAAGCTAAGACATGAACCTGACAGAACATTTTTATCGGGAAAAAAAACAAAAACACTGTTTGTAGAATAATATTTTTAACATCATGAATGCGTCAATTTTCTGTGAAGGCCGTCGTGTGAAATGGGCTCCAAATTCCCAGCCCTAATCTCCCCAGCAACAGGCTCCCCCGTCTGCAACGATTGGCTCGTTTCTAATCCCCCAAGTCATTTCTTCGCAGTCCGATCAGCCGGTGAGCTCCACGGGAAGCTCTCGGCTGCACAGCGCCTCCCACTGACGAGCCAGGAGGGAGATGAGTCTCTCGCGGCTGTCGGCGGTCGGCACAAAGACGCACCACTGCACTTCGCCCTCGGCCCCGCCGCACGGGGGCGGAGGCGGGGGGGCTTCCTCGCCCTCCGCGCCAAAGTGGTCCAAGGTGAGGCGGCACAGCAGGTCTGGGCCTGGCAAGTCGTCGAACACCAGCGTCAGGCCCTGGGGGTACGTCTGGTAGCCGAGCAGTACCCGGTCCAAGTCGCGGATCCGCCGCGCTTCGCGCAGCTGGTAACGTTCCCTAGGAGAGGACGGCAAACGATCGACTGTCAATGACACACAGAAGCAGGAAAAAAGGCAAAGGAGTACGGGAACTCACCTGGACGGAGGCTCCTTGGCAAAGTCCGGAAGAGGATAGCTGACGTAGTCTTCGTCCAACAGGAAGACGTCCGTGCTGGTCAGAATCAGCGTGCGGGGATGAAGGACGGGAGATCTGTCGGCACCCTGCCCGTTGGCCATCTGAACCTGGAAATCACGAAAACCTGCTCAGACTTCTGGTTGTGAGGATCTCGCCTGTCTAAACTATTTTCTCCAATGGCCGCATTGAGAAAGTAAACGTGAGGGCGACGCCCACTTTGACAGCGGACCCCAAATACGATGCGGCACCCGCGGACTCACCTCGCCAGGTTTCCCACCACACCAAAGTTTTATCCCCCATAACCAGAAAATAATTGGCAAAACTTTTTGTTTCAAAATATATGTTTAAACTGAAAAAAAAACCTCCCAAGGTTTCCAAATGCAATTACCGGCAGATTTTCACTATCTGTAATCTGACCCAGTCCCTCCCCTTCGTGAATAGCCAAAGGTCCACTGTATACTTGTAATGCAGTTGTACCTTGTGGCATAATCTCATTTCATTTTTGCCCATAAAAATGAATGGAAATACCTGTACCAGTATTCCATTTTTAAATGTTTTTAATGAAAGAAATGGCATTAACAATAACTACATTCAATGGACATTGTGCTGTTCCTTCTGGTGACCGCACATTGGCCACCTGGTGGACGTATCATACTGTACGTACACACAGATATAACTGAACCAGGCCAGACCTTGGTAACCTGCTCTAATATTATTTGTTCTTCGCAAGAATTGGCCTATGAGCATTCTTCTCTGTCGACGGGTTGCTCTACTGTTTTTGTTCAAATGTGTTAGTTCTCAGTTATGGCGTTTCTCAGTTTGTGTTAGGGACCCCGTCCTGATTGAAAGGCTTCAAGATGGGAAGACAAGGATGTCACACCTGAAACACCAGCAGATACAGCAGCACGTTGAAAGAACACGGCGACAGGGAAGACGAGGCTGAGGCGCAGGCGGGGGTCTTCCTCTCAGCCACGATGAAGGTCAGGTCACCCATCTCCTCCTCGCTGGGATAGACGAACTTCACCCTGCTGCTGTGGACCAGCTCATAGTTCTGCATCTTGCCTGTAGGGGGCGGACACGCCAGAAATGTGTTGACATACATCATGAAGTGTTATTATAGGGGACATTCCTATTCAAATTCAGATGGCACAGAAAAACCTTGTAATGTTTTTGTGCCATCACAGTTTGACTATAAAATTTAAGGTTATTTACATTAATTATTTTTTTATGTAGGGCTGTTGTGAATAATTGTTTTAATAATCTGACAATTATTTTTCAATTTATTGCTTAATCAGATTTTTTTTGATCAGTTGATTAGTTTTTCACTTTATTGCTGAATCAGATTTTTTTTTTTTTTAAATCAGTCAATTATTTTTTTCAAATTATTGATGAATCAGATTTTCTCATCTCAATTCAAAAACAGGACATTTTTAATTGATAGTTCATAAAATGCACAAAGCAACCGATGAGTCAGTTGCTAGCTCTGTCTAGAATACATCAGAATAAAAGGGAAAATATCAATCATTGTTTTCCAAAGTAAAAGATGTTTGCACATGTCTGAATTTAATTAAACACAAAGATGGTTAGTCTACTTTCAAGGAGCATGACAGAAATCTGAAAATATGAATATACTGTGGATTTGGACAAGTTCAAGATAAACAAGGTTTTAAATAGTCGATTAATCTGATAACTTCATTCTCAATTAATTGAATAATTGTTGAACTTCTATTGTTATGGTAAAACAGTAAATGTGAATAATTTCATGGATTTTTTTTTACGTGGAGGTTACGTGGAGATCGCATACTGATTGGCCATCAGATCTGAGCGTCACCTGTGCTGGTGTTGGCGAACTGCGAGTAGAAGTCCTGCTCAGAGGGCTCCGGAGCAGGAATCTTCTGCTGAAGACTGAGCACCGACATCAGCTCCTGCAGGAAGACCCCCGTGCCATAACTGTCCCTGCTCAGGCAACACACGATATGGTCGGCTGAGCGGCCTGCGAAGCCAAAATGAAATTTATTTGTTAAAAAAATAAAAGAAAGACTGAGAGAGTGAGTGAGAGAGAGAGAGAGAGAGAGAGAGAGAGAGAGAGGAGAGAGAGAGAGAGAGAGAGAGAGAGAGAGAGAGAGATAGAGAGAGAGAGAGAGAGAGAGAAGAGAGAGAGAGAGAGAGAGAGAGAGAGAGAGATGAGCAGGCAAAATTGCAACATTTGGGACACTCAGGTCAGATTCACTAAAACTCAATTGCTCGTCACAAATGTGAAAGCTGATCGACTAACCAGATTCATTCAGCAAATGCAATATGATTTCTCAAATTAAATGAATTTTGATAGCTTATCTTTGGAGGAGGGCCAGACAAAATGACAGCAGAAGACAGACCTCCATTTGCGTGAAAAATTTTTTTTTTTGAAATGTCAAAAACTTTGTACATTTTCCATAGTTCTGAGCCACCTAGAGCGCAGAATCCTCTTTTAAATACTAGGGTGTCACCACTTTGATACCTGTTACCAATAGCATGCAATATGAGTTTGGGCGAACACGCAATTTAGCGGGAGATTTTGGGGAGCCAAGTAAAACAGACCCTAAGTGTATGCAGCAGGACGCCGGAGACCGACCTACAACCCGGAAGTACTGATCGAACAAGCCCACGTTGACAGAGAGCAGGTCGGAGAGTCTGATGGTCAG
Source organism: Syngnathoides biaculeatus (assembly GCF_019802595.1). NCBI lineage: Eukaryota > Metazoa > Chordata > Actinopteri > Syngnathiformes > Syngnathidae > Syngnathoides > Syngnathoides biaculeatus. The sequence goes on from NC_084649.1 coordinate 20,235,022, forward strand.
GCAGTAGCAAAGACGCACGTTTGGGTCTGGAGAAGTGCTCACGTCCGTTTCTGATGAAGGAGAAAGACATCAAAGCGATACAGGTTAACGCCACTCAGAGCATTTCCCCGATCAAACCAAGGTTGGGGATTTTGAATCACAGTCTTTTTTTTTTTTTTTTTTAGTCTTTCTTCTGATGGTTTTAAACCGTAGTATACAAGTGCATCTCATCGATGGATTTAAATAACAGGGAAAACTGAATTCACAAATTGGTACATTGCATAGTTTTATTTTTTTTGCACTTTCGATGATTATATAGTTTATAGCTAACCCAAAATTCATTTCATTACCAAAATTGGCACCATATTTTCCGCACTGTAAGGCGCAATGCATTATAAGGCGCACCTTCAATGACTGGCCTATTTTAAAACTTTTTTCATATATAAGGCGCACCACATTATGAGAAGCATAGAATAGACGCTACAGTAGAGGTTGGGGTTACATTATGCATCCATTAGATGGGCTGCGCTTAAGGCTCAATATTGATCCATATCTGAGGCGCACTGTCAGGTTTTGAGAAAATTAAAGGCTATTAGGTGCACCTTATAGTGCGGAAAGTACACTATATAAATTAGGTAGAAACTGGAATTCTGAAAAGTATTTTTTTTTTCAGTATGTCAAATTAATCACTATCTTTAGTGTGCCTTTTTCAACTACTGAAAAAAATAAATTTTGTAGCATATCCTCATTTATTAAGATTAACCTCGTTGTCTGCATGTACAAATTCGGTCTTAGGAAACAGACAAGGGAGATATTTGACATGAGAAAAATGCTGACAGCCTGACCACCAAACAGAAATGTTACAAGAACTGTTTATACTAAAATAAAGATGATCTCATCACATTGTAACTGTACTGTACACAATAACTGTTGTCCGAAAAGTATTTAATGGTTCAGGTGGTGGATGGACGAATAAGGAACTGTTATTTATAGTACATAAATATTAACTTGTAAACCAAGTTACGGTGAAATTAGATCCTTTCCCGCAATGCAACTGATGATCTCCCATGGCATTCTGGTCGGGCTTGGTGCTGTAGATTGATGAAGTGCTTTGATTGTGTTTCACTTGGCTGGTGATGGGGAGATGCATTCCTACCTGAGAGGGATTGGCACGCGGCGGCAGAATCTTCCAACAGGAAGTAGACGGCATCGTTGGACAGCAAGACGCTGCAAGCCAGTTCTGCTTCTGGCGCAGTGTAGAGGACCGCAGACAACCACAAGATTTGTCGCAACTCCTCCTCCTCTGACTTAAAAAAAAATGGGACTTGAGTCATCTTCATTACGGGGGTGTCAAGCTCATGTTTATCATGCCCTACATTGTACATATGAATGCCTCAGAGAGCTGTTTTGACTGTGGAACCATATAAATGTACAGCCGCCTCGTCATATAATTACATAAACAGAAGAACCTTGATTTTCAAATGCTCAAGTTTTCATAAGATTCTATTTTCAAAATGTTTTCCACTTGAATTTGTCCCAATAATTTTGCATTTTTTTTGGAAACTGGTCCAAATTTTTTAATGCATCTGCCTACCAACCTCTGACAGTCCTAACTTTCTAATTTTAGAATGTGTTATTAGACGTGAAGACAATTTGAAATTTTGGTCCAGAAGAACAAAGTAGATGCACAACATCCCTGGGCCTCGAGTTTGACGGAGTATACTGAATTGAAGTGAGTCTCATGGCAGCCCAAAGTGAGCATCCTTACCAGTGCAATATGTCGATGGAAGCATGTCATCAGCTGCTCCCCATCAAGCCCAGCCAGGAGCTTCAGCCCTGGGGAGAGACCCGGGGCGAGGTGGGGGGACGGCTGGTTCTCTTCCAGTCGGAGACGAGAGGAGCTGCGACAAGTGCCGGGTGACAAACGGACGATCATGCAAGGAGAATGTATTTGATTCTTTCCACAACAGAGTTCATCAAATTGATTTGACTTCCATCACTGTGAGCTTCTTGCTTTTTCTGCTATCGAATGTTTTCATTTTGTATTTGACTGTTTGTCCAGTTCAATAAAAATCTGCAAGTGCGTTGATGACGGTGGCGTTCCTTGCCCACATGCGAGGGCATTACAGTACTTTCACCGCACCATTTTTTTTCCACTTCACTTGAGCAGCGGTGCGCCTGAATTTCACTTGCAACTCGACACACTTAAGCCAAGGTACAACTCAAATAGTAAAGTAAGCAGAAGTGACACGGCCTTACCTATTGGTGCTGCCGAATCTTCTGCTACAACAGCACTGGTCAGCATTTCTATTGTGACCTGAGGAACCAAAGGAAGTGTCAGTGCAGATAAAGCAAGAGTAGGAAAACTCAAAGGTGGGTCAAAAGTATAGTTTTTTTTGTTTGTTTAACAGCGTATCAAAAGGTATAATTAGATTTAAAAAAAAAAAAAAAAAAAAGAAAGAAAAAGTCAAAACCTAGCCATCCATTGTCAATACTGCTCGTCCTGGCCACGGTCTCAGGGAGCTCAGGGCACATACAAAGAATGACAACCATTCAGTCACCGACTGGGACAGGAAAGCGATTAGCCTGCACCCCAGTCGTGCAAGTACACCATACATCATCAGTGACAATGGTAAAAATGTGGAGCAAAAAAGTCTTCATCTTAAAAACATTTCATTCAATTAAGTCTTGTTCTCATTTATATTTGACATAATTCATTAATGTATTTGATGAAATGAATAACCATACATCAATTCAATAATACTCAATAATATTCTATACTGCTAACCCTCACTAGAGTTGCCGGTGTGCTGAAGCCTACATGCAATTTAGCACTTTGCATTATATATTTTTGGGATGTGGGATAAAAATCCTGAGGACCGAGACAAGTCACGCAGGCACAGGGGGAACATGCAAACTCCACACAGTCGATTCTGGATTTGAACCCCGGTCCTTAGAAATGTGAGGCAGATGTCCACTGTTCTCCCAGATCAATAACCAAATAATTAATAAAACAAATGAATTAAAAAAATATAACAATACAAAAACAAATGCATTTTGGTTATCACAACGGTGCTAAACTCATTTAATAAACATTACAGGACTAATAATGTAGATACTCAGAGGGCAGCATTAAAGAACACATTCGGAAATTTGTGTTGCACACATCATACATTTTGGCCACTCTTGAGACTCAGGGAAGAAAACACAAATACTATCAAATGACTGTCCTCAGTCTAAAAGATTGGTTGTCGTCACCTTTTGTGGCTTCTTCTTGGTGCGGCCAGCAACTGCATGGGAGAGGGAGCGCCACCACCTTCAACTCCTCCAAGGCCGCCCTCCGCCGGCTCAGCTCCCCCAAGAAAGAGCTCTTGTCCTGGGCCAGCGGGAAGAGCAACAGATGCCTCCCGCCATTCAGCAGCAGCTCCGCTGTGTGGTTCAACCTGAGTCCAACATTACCAGTTAAAAATACAAAACAAGAATCCTTGTATGTTCACAAGCTAATTTGATCGATGAGCCTCAGGTAAATGTGGTTTGTTTGTGTTGAATAATTTAACTACTGAACACATAGATTCATGTACCATTGGTTCACGATTGTGTAAATGCTAGCTACAGGGTGTTGATGCATTATGATCTTCTCAATTTCAAATATTTTCCCCAAAATATTGTCACATCTCTACAACATTACAAATGTCTTTTACCTGAATTGATGTTGAGGGTGCAGGCAGGAATTTCCACCGATCATCTTCCACTCCTTATCAGATTTCTGGTTGGGGTGAAGGATAACCGAACCGAGGGAGATGCGGACAAGCCTGCAGCAGTCCCGATCAGGGCCGGTTCTACTCCTCTCTCTCTCTGCGAGTTCTCTGACGTCCATCTTCAGCACCCAAAGGTAACGGTGGGTGAGGAAGAGGAGGGACGGTAGATTCTCAGTCTTGGGTAAATCGTCCGAAAGGAGTTGGTGTGAGTTGGAGGAGGAATGAGAGGGCAGGAAGAGAGTTAGGTAGCCTCCCTGGGCATCCTGACACTCTTCCAGCTCCCAGGCGTTCAAAAGGGAGCGGGGTAGAATCTGAACAGTCTCTGTGACCTCTGTGCCCTGCGTCAATCTTTTAAGCTCGGCCCGGGTTCTCGTGAGCACCTGGGCCTCGGAGAAGAGGTAATAGCGGGGGGTGCCGTTCTGCAGCCCGAAGGCCAAACAGGAAGCGGGAAGCTCAGCGTGCGAAGACAGCAGCAGCTGGGAGAAAGGCAGCAGAAGGTCCACCTCAAGGCTGGACAGAACGTTCTTTGTGGATTGAGTCCGGTCTTTGTCTGCAAAGACACGCAGAACAGGGCATATGGAAGCGGTGAACTACGAATACCAAAGTTATTGAGGGCTGGTGGGAAACCAAAATTTGAACGGGCTAATATCACAGGTCTGGGGAACCTCATTCTACGAACAAATGGTACCACAGTTTTTGGTTGCTAACACTAGTTGCATGCTAATTTCACCCACAAACAGAAGAACACGGCTTGAAACAATAGAAAGTGTTCTTTGATTTACCTGCATCAAGATCGGTCCCTTTGACGTCGTTTGATAAGCGAAGCAAGCACAAAATATTGTCCATCAGCGCCACGCACACAACGCTCTGCTGCAACTGCTCCTCGTCCACCTTGAGACAAAAGCACCAAAGCACGTTGGTGACATGCTTTTCCAGCACCCCCTCGTCACACAGGTCCACGGAAGGAACAGCGGGTCCAGCGGGAAGATGAGGGAGCGACGAGTCCTGAATAGAATCATCCAGTCCCATCTCAAAGTAGCCGTCCCTGGAGACCGGACAGCCCACTTCAGTGCCCTCAATGGGGGATGAAACCTCTCGAGATGTGCACCCTTCATCCTCCTGCTCCTCTTTGTCAGTTTCCATCTTCCTTTCACCTCGCTCCTTCAGAGCAGCGTGGAGGTGCTCGGAGAGCAGACCCACGAATAGCTGGTCACCGCAGGTGAGGGAGAGGAGTTGAGGAGCCAGCAGAGGACACCAGGTGGCGCTGCAGCTGGGGCAGGCGGCTTCAGGCAGACTGGGAATGGGAGCAACACAATTGACATTGTTCCATTGGAGGGGAAAAAAGGAGATTAGGTTTAGCTGCTGACCTGGGAGTTGGGTTCACAGGGGCGTCGTTTACACATTCAGACAGATGGACAGAAGGTTCTCGAACCTGCACACAAACGTTCCAATCACAATCTGCATTTACGTAATTCATCAGAAGCAGTTACACTCCAGAAGATTTGATTCCATGCAGTTTTCAGCCACACAATTCCTTCTTTGTACTGCGTTCATCTAGTCAAAGGGTGTCAAACATTTTTTTGTTTCGGGCTGCATTGTAGTTATGATTTCTCTAACCGAGGTCGTGTCATTGCAACGGGTGGGGTGTCTGACCTGGATGGTGTCGGGAGGAAAGATGCGAGCAGTGGAGGAAGTTGCAGAAGGGAGGATAATAGGCGGAATGGCGGTTTCTTCTCGGCTGGTCATTTCTTCAAAGAAGAAAACGAAGAAACGTCAGTAGACCGAATTGACTTAAGTTATGTTTGTTGTGTAAGTAGGCGGGGCTTATAAATCTCTTCAGGGGCAGGAACTTCAGCACACAGAAGGATGGAGTTAATTTTTTCTGCAATTTAATCATATCTACTGTAGAATGTTGGGTGCAAACTCAGTAGCAATTAAACAAAATATCAAGGGGGGGCAGATTTTGATCAGAACAGCCACTTCAAGCAGATATGGCAGACTTCCTGTCTTTGTAGGCATGGCTTTGTGAGACTTTTTGTGTGCCAACTCATATTAGGCATGTCAACCAAATGTCATGACGACAAATCAAACTGGCTTCAGGGGAGGAAATTTCCCCAAAATCATTTGGGCGAGAGTATCTTGGACCCCTGAAAATGGCTACTATGAACCAAAATGGCAGACTTTTGTGTCTTCTACAGTAACTAAAATCACTTCATGTCATGTTTGACATATCAAATGGTATGTTGCTATACGAAACCGAATTTGGAGGGTGAATTTTCAAACAAAATTTTCACGTGAGTATACAGTTTGAAGGAAATTTTAATTCCACTTTTAATTCAGCTCTGAAAATGGATGGATAAAATAAATGCTCCATTCAACCAAAATGCCAGACTGTCTTTCAGACATGTTGTCTTGAGATTTGTTATTTTTTATTTTGTGTGTGGGGGGGGACCGGGTGGGGGGGGAACTACTCATGATGGGAGCGTCTATGAAATCTCAGGTTACTGTGGGTAACCGGATTGGGTGGGGCTAAAGTTTGAAAATAATAATGACAAAACAGCAAATTTGAGACTTCATTTGTCCTTTCAAACATGGCTTCCTGAGACTTTTTTTGTAAGCCGATGTATAATTGACATGGGCATGAAATTTCATCCTTGTAAAAGAAACTGGCTTTGGGGAGGCTAGATAAAAATAAACTTGGAGGCGTCCCTTAATCTAAAAAATACCCCTAAAATGTCTGATTTGGACCAAACTGGCAAAATTCCTGTCTCTCCAGACTGTTCTGTGAGTTTCTTCACGATGGACGTCGCTACAAAATCTTATGAAAGCGGCTTCGGGGGCTGACATTTCAAATGGATTTTGTGGGCGAATAATAACGACCTCGAAAGGGAACAATTTCAAGCAGGCAGACACCAGCATCCCTCAGCCATGCACAGCCAGACACGCACGTGATTACCTTGGCTGGCGCAGGAAGCCTGCCGGGCCTGACAGGAAGAGGAGGGTGCGGAGGAGGAGGGGGGGGTGAGAGAATGAGGGCCGATAATGGAGGTGCAGCAAGAGGAAGAGGAGGGGGCGGAGGAAGAGAGGGAGGAGGAGGAGGAGGAGGAGGAGAGAGGCGGGGAGGCGCAGTGGCAGACAGCCCGGTCTCCTCACTGATCTGACGGGAGGAGAGAGAGGAGGAAGCCTTCAGAGGGCAGCCGCCATCCAAATCATCCAGCAAGAACGCAGATATTGTGTCCTTTTTGTGCGTTTGCGCGAACACACAAGCCTTAGCACCGCTGCATTGGCAAAATCCAGTGGAAAAGGGTCTATGAGATACTTTTATTCTTGAGACACCACAGTGGGAAATGGCTTCTGCGTCAGTATAGCAACACCGTAAAAGCATTTACAAGTACAGAAAACCTTTGTGAGATTGCAGAATTTGAGGCAATCATTTTTATGAATTAGGATTTACAGTAGTGCATGCTGTACTAGCAAGTCTGTATTTAGAGTTGCAGGTCTTCAATGTAGTATCGTACTGTACAATAAAGTGCTGGGCAGCACTGAGCTCTACAGATACAGAAGGTACTAGATAAAGTAGAGCGCAATTGACAGCAAGAAGAATAGGCAAAGAAGCTCAGCTTGTGCCATCTTGTGGAAGAACTAATCGTTCTTCCTTCCGCTATAGATTATGTCTCAGGTTTAGACAAACAAAGACACACTATTGGGACACCTAATCATCTCAGATCACTGAGTCACTGATTAAAAGTCATAAAAAATTAACTGCCGTATACCAAACGTTACCTTCTTGTCGCTGCCACTCATGCGGTCTTTGACTTCTTTGGCTTTCTGAATTGCTTTTAACACTTCCACTGTGTCCAACTCCTTTTCTGTGGTCACCTGACCATCCAAACACACCTGACACACACACACACACACACACACACGTATGAGTGATTTGACGACAAACAGCATTGGTGCACTGGTGGTCACGTAGCGCTAAGACGAGGCGGTTGCGTTACCTCTGCTGCTCGGTCTCCAAACTGGGCCAAGACTTTGGTTCTGTAGTCCGGGATGATGCACATGGGGTTGGAGGAAACGTTGAGTTTCTCCAGGCACGGCAGCGAGCCGATGTTCTTGATCTCCTCCAACTGCCAATGCACACAAATACTCTTCTTCACAAATGTAATAGACAAGTGCCGCTACTTCTGGTTTTCGCACTTTGGCCACCAGGGGCAGTAAAATACATTACCATATTGCAAGGAGAGGAAGCACTGTGGACCAAATGGTTACGGGGTGTCAACCGACGTTTACAATGATAGCATTGTTATGAGTTGCCCACCACCAGTGTGGAGTTAGCAAAGCGCTTTGGGCATAGTAGAGCGACGATGAGCGAGACACGCTACTTATGTTACCCATGTGGTGAAGGTAGAAAAGCAAAACAAGAAATGCTCTTATTTTAAGATGCAATAAACGGAGTGTGTGCAAGTTGATGAAAGCAGATGATATTTTCTCTTTTTTGAGCAAGAAATGTCTGGTCGGAAAAATGTCTTGCAAACTCAAAGTACGAAGCGAGTCTACGGAAGGAAATGTGAGGATAGAATGAAAGCTGAACTACCTCAAGCGTCACATTCGACAAAAGTCATTTGAAGGCAATTAGAATTTTACACAGCTGTAAATTGGGAATCGGGATCGGTACTTCATCGGGGGAGAGCCCCAAAGACAAAGAGAAAAGGAGCAAGCTGTGACTGGTAAACGAATCGAACCCAGAGCAAGTGAAAATTCTCACTGACAATATTCTCCTAGTTATCAACAGGAATCCATCTCTGCTCTCAGTTTAACTAATTCACAATCACACGGAAAAGTTCCTGAGTGTACCAGAAAGCTGATTGAGCAAACGTTATGCCTTTCAATCTTTTAATTCAATCAGTAAATGAAATGGATCTTTTAATCAATCAATTAGTAATGTTAAATTTCTACCTTGGCGCACCATCATGGTTGAAAGCACAGAAAACAAGTGCACAAAAAGCTCCTTTTGTATTTTAAATACAGGTAGCAAAATAACGTTCACCATCAAACTAATTGGGAGCATAATTCACCTGTCAGAATGCACCGCAAAAGAATATTGCGCAAGCAATAATTCAGTTTTACACCAAGAAAAACAGACAGGAATCTGACTGTGAATTAAAAAAATAAGAATAAATTCATTTGGAAGCAGGTTTTCAAAGTTATGGTTGGCTTGGTTTAGTCGACAATGTATTTTTTGTGTAGTTAAAAAAAAAGACATTTTCATTGTAAGTTTGCGGAAACAAAATTGTTCTTTGGAAAAGCGTTCTAGTGGGAATGTGAATACTGTTCTTTTAATAAGCCACATAACTTCAATGGATGACACAGCTGATGTTGCTCATAGTGATAAAAGGGGACCGCTGAGGGGCTTAGTGTGTTTGCTCTGATAAAAATTAGCAGCAAAAGTGCTTTTTGAGTGTTGTTGTATATTGTTTGCATGCGTTGCTACAATTTGTGTTCAAACATAAGTTTTTTTGAAGTTTATAACTGCCGCAGCATTGATGCTAATGTCATTCAGCTCTCTATGGCTTTTCCCATTTTGCTAATACCCTTAAGCTAGTGGACTTAAAAAACAAGCAATGTGGTTTTAAATGCACAATGTTTATTTTGACAGTTAACCTCAAATCCGAGTGACAAATGACAAACAGCCTGGAGCATTTTTTGAAAGGATTTCTAACCATCGGCTAAAACTGCTTTCTCGTGAAGTGAGTTGAGTTCGCTGCCGGCAAACAGCGCTCGTATCTTGAGTGTTTACTCACAAATCAGAGCAAATCAGAAGATATTAAAAAAAAAAAAAAGAAAAAAAAAACAATGTGTAAGCCAGGGTATTCGTATCTCAAGTGTGTACGCAAATCTGACAGACTCTTCACATGCTTTAGTAGGTGCTGCTGATTTGGGTAGCACATTTACCGGCTAACTAATACACGTCAGTGTACAATGAGACTTACCTGGGCCAGCTGGTTGTGAGTGAGGTCCAGGTGGACCAGGGAGTAGAGCTTGCTGAGGCCCGTGAGCTGCTCCAGCTGGTTACCGGCCAGGCTCAGCGTCTTGATGTTGCCCAGGCGCGTGTGAGCTGCCTCCAGGACACAAATCTTGTTGTAGGACAAATCCACGTGGACCAGATTGTACAGATGCTGCAAAACCAGCAGGACGCATGGAATGAGAGCCAGTAGTCATGGTTCTCTTGCTTAGCCTTAAAGTCTTAGTGAGCGGAAGGTGTAACCTATGCGCTTTTACAGTAGTACACGGCAAAGTCTGAATTAGAGAATTTAGAGTGTACAGAGTACAGATTGAGGAAAGGTGGGAGGTGATTCTTACAGTCTGGGGTCTTTTGGTCAAAAATTATTTGAGCCAGCTGCATGTGAGAGGAGGGAAGTCAAGTTTAATCATCAGAATATCCAGAATGGATGTGTTAAAGGCTACAAGTTGTAATTACAGCTTGTCCATTTTGTTGCAGATGGATCAAGCATTGGTGATTACAGGCTTGGAAGACGTGGTCTGCGTGGGTTGCCAGAGCAGGCGGCCGGATGGAAGTCCCCGCTTCTGCTTGCTCTCTCCCTTTTCCCCCTGTGCAGCTTGCTAGCCCAACAACAATCCAGAGCAAGCCTGGTGGTCTCACTCTGGATCTGATCTGCAATGTTGTGTTTGCGGTGAAAGTCGCTTGAAACCGCTACTTTGTGTTGATATCCGATGTCCAAAAGGTCACAGCGGGTGTAGCAGTGTAGTGCAGCTTCGTATGTGAGCAAGGTGCCCAAAAAACAAAGACAAAATACAAACAGAACTATTGAAAGGGAGAGCCACAAGTCACTGCCATCTCCTATTGGCCATTTTTGGGCCGTGGGACTCCTGAGGCGGCTGATATGTACCGGATGGCTCAGCGGAATGCAGGTCTAGTAGTCGCTGAGGGAAAAACTTAGGCATGGGAGGAGTTTGGTGAGCCTGTGGAGAATGACTTCTGGATGGCTTGGAGGAAATTCTGGTCCACCATCTGGCATCTCAGTAGGGGAAAGCAGTGCACCATCAACACTATATAGTGGGGATGGGGCGGTGTTGACTACGACTTGGGATGTTGTGAGTCAGTAGGGAAAAAAAAATTTGAAGACCTCCTCAATTCCACCAACACGCCTTCCCATGAGGAAGCAGAGTCGGGCTCTCCTATCTGAGATTCACGAGCAGCAATGTGGTTTACGTCTTGGCCGTGGACCGGCTCTTCACCCTTGGCAGAGTCCTTGAGGTTGCATGGAAGTTTACCCAACCATCTACATGTGTTTTGTGGACTTGGAGAAGTCGTTCGACCGTGTCTCTCGGGGAGGCGTGTGAGGGGTGCTTTGGAAGCATGGGGTACCGAACCCCTTGATATGGGATGTTCGGTCACAGTACGATGGCTGTCAAGAGTTTGGTCTGCATTCCTGGCAGTAAGTCGGACTCGTTTCCGGTGAGAGTCAGATTCTGCCAAGGCTGCCCTTTGTCACCGATTCTGTTCATAACTTTTATGGACAGAATTTCTAGTTGCAGCTGATGGGTAGAGGGTTTCCAGTTTGGTGGCCTTGGCATTGGCAAATAAGGTGGTTCTGTTGGTTTCATCAAGCTGTGATCACCAAAACTGGAGTGGTTCGCAGCTGACTGTGAAGCGGCTCGGATGAGAATCACCACCTTCAAATCCGAGACGTTGGTCCTTAGTTGGAAAAGGGTGGAGTGCGCTCGCAAGGTGAAAGATGAGATCCTTCCCCAAGTTGCGGAGTTCAAATATCTTGGGGTCTTGTTGACGAGTGAGAAAATAATGGAACTGGTGATCGACGGCCGATTGATCAAGAGCTAAAATGAGTTTCCTCTGCAGGGTTTCTGGGGTCTCCCTTACAGTTAGGGTGAGATAGTTGGTCATCCCAGAGGGGCTCAGAGTGAACCCACTGTTTGTCCATATTGGGAGGCTCAGGGATCTGTTTAGGATGCTCCCTGCACACCTCCCTGGTGCGATTCTCCAGGAATGTCCCATTCGGAAGAGACCTTGAGGACCCCCCAAGACACACTGGAGAGACTGTGTCTCTCGGCTTGCTTGGGAACACCTTGGGTATCCCCTCAGAAAATATGGGGAAACTGGCTGTGGAAAGGAAAGTCTTGGCTTCCTTGCTATGACCAAATCTCAGATAACCGGAAGAAAATGGATAGATGGACAAATGCAATATTTCAAGAGCTAGTACGTACCTGAAGGTTTTCCACTGAGGAAAGCTGGTTGTGGCTCAGATCAAGAAACTCCACCTTGCGGATAAGTTTCTACATGCGGTGACATATTAAAGAACATCTGAGAAAAGAAAACCCAGACAGAGATGGCATACAGGAGCCACGTGTCTCACCACAGAGCTGTCGATGGCACTGATGGCGTTGTGGCTCATGTCCAGCGTGGTCAGGTTTCGCCACACTGGCACCACGGTGGTCACGGGACATCCAGACTCCGAGCCCTCGGCTTCCCACTGAGGGAACTCGCTGGCTTCCGGGACGAGGACGACCTGGGGGACGGCCCAAGTATGAGGACGTATCATACATTGTGCCAGTATGAAATGCGGCAGAACAAGGGATTTGTTGGATGCGGCCTTGGAGGAAAAACGGGTACCATCATGCTGTCGGTGGAGTGGCGGATATTCAGCGTGACCACGCTGGACCTCAGAGACGGCAATCCTTCGATTTGCTGAGCTGTGCACTCACTGATCTGAGAAAAGCCAGAGAGAGACAAACCTTACATTTTTGGACATATTTTCAAACTTACACCAACCTTATTAAACATTTGCTATCTGCATAATCATATCCCCAAATAAGTTTGTTTCCCCCTGTGTATTGTAGATTCCATTCTGCATTACCAGTAGGGATGGGCATTTCACTACATTTCTTTGACAATTTAAGTGGGACCATTAAAGGAGACATATTAGGGAAAGTAACTTTTGAATATTGTTTATTGAAATGGACATAATTTGGCCAAGTATTTGGGATGTCATGTTACCTCAATGGTCTCTCAGTAAACATCTTAAACATGAATTAAAATGGCCCACCAAGTCCTGCGTCTCAGATGTTTTTATGCCTTTAATCTACGTCACTAGCGAAGATCTCTGTGTATGTCTCCACCCCCACGCCAGCGCTGTCGACATAAACGTGTGCACTCGCAAATTGGGACCTCTACATCGAGTCAACTAATCACAGTAAAGGGGGCGGCAGTCTTAGCTAAAAATGGACAGAGGGGATACAAAATTGGATGAGGGACGAAAAAAAAAAAGTCTCTGACAGAGGGGACTTTTCTGTGCAAAATCAAGAGGTTTTTTTTTTTTGTTTTTTTTAAATTGACACTTTTATACCAAGTCCGTGTTCGATAATCAATCACTAGAGGCCAAAAACAGCCAAAACATGAACCTTTCAATGACTGACACTGGGTTTGATGTGTCCGCTGCATGTGCAACACAAACAGATCTGCACACTAATCCATAGATCCAAGCAGGGCGCCTAAACCACGCCTACGTAGATACTGTTGTTATGCACCCCGAGCTACCGATCAAAATGGCGGACGCAGTGCGGCCGAAGCATGTTATGAGTGATTCATTAGAGCGAATTCCCCATAGTATTTCTGTTTCTTTTTTGCCCATGGTATCAGAAATATCGACAAAGAGTGTAGAGAAAGCCTTGAATTATTTTCAACAGGGATATAGTCATAATGTCAAGGTTTCCCAAACGGGAACGCAAGTTAAAGTTTCTGCAATGTGTTGGCCGTCCATGCGAAAGAATCAACCACCTCATAAACTAATGTTGTACATCGAATCCGCTAAGATTTCTGATGCCTATTGTTCATGCAAAGCAGGGTACATTTGCATTTTTACGCTACATAAACGTGTCGAATCGAAATGATATCTACGTTCATAGTGGATAATTAATTTACATAAATTATGGCAGTATGCGTGTCCTCTATCGGTCCAAACGTATGTACTGTACACGTAATGTGGACCCAAAATATTTGTATTCACGTAATGTGTTTAATCATGGATAAGAGCGCTTGAGAGTAGAGCCGAGGTGCGGCTGGAAGCTTTGAGTTTCGCTCGGCTCAAGTAGAGCTTCCTCCTTCCTTTATAAATGTTACACCGACTAATTGAATAGCTTACCTTGGAACAAAGGGCTTTGTGCTGATTTATCTTCGATACGTTCAACTGGTCGCGAGGTCCACCGTTTGAATTTATCTAAATTACACTTTGGGGTGGGAAAGCGCACTAGATATCCTCCCGGTAATCTCTCTGGATAGCGCTCGTCTCCATTACACGTTCCCCAGCCATATCGAAGCGCCATATTTCCGAATCGGATATAAGCAGGAATATACGCTCGCAATTCAGAGGCTTAAAGTAACCATGCGCTCTCATTGTTTGTGGGTAAAGGATAGCGGCTTTGGGCAGCATGGGCGGGGTTCAGAAAATGACGCTCACTGATTGGTCAAAAGGGAGCTGTCAATCATTCTCACGGATCCATCCACTGCTAGAGATTTTTTTTTTTTTTAATTGTTCTTATGAGCACTCTTTTCTGCAAGTAGAAGGCATTTGAAAACTTTATGATTGTAACAAAAGCCTAACTTGTAATTGGCTGAGCAATATATGGGGTGGCATGAGCAGTGGCTCATGTGCGTGAGACCTCGAAACAGGCTAATTTCCGCAACAATCATCATTTAAAGTATTAATGTGAAACGGTAAAACTGTTTACTTCAATCTGCAGCAGTGACTTGAAGAAAGTCAGATCAAAAGGCAGACTGGCCTCCAGGATGTTACTGCTCCCGACTGGATCTCTGGTGCCACAGATCTGCGGTGTGATTTGTGAGAATTAAAAAAGAAAAAAAAATTGAGCGAAGCGGCATCAGGCGGAGGATAGTTGACCTTGAGGTAGCGGAGCCTGCAGGTGAAGTCCAGGATGTGTCCCAGGTCGGTCTTGGCGTCGCCGTTGCAACACGTGGGCTTGGCCAGACGCAGCTGCTGGGTGATGGCGTGGAGCTGCAGCGGACTCAGGGAGAACACCTCGCCGGCGGCCAGCAGCTGTTCACCTGCAAACGCAAACGTACTTTTTTTGTGACGCTGTTAGAATTACAAAATCGTCTAAATGTTTCCAATCTATCTGCCAGTCGTTGTTTCTATTTTCAGTTGGCAACCAAAAATAAAAAAAAAAGTGACTCATTATTTGTCATTTTTAAATCGAATGCATTTACAAACTTGCACATCTAAAATAAAATTTTAGGCTCAAATAGAAGGAATTCTAATATAGGTCACATTCCTGCATTTGATTTATTTATTTTTAATATTTAACGTTCTGATTTGCAGGAAGAGAAATGCCAACATGGTGGAAGACACGTTTACCCACTGAACACTCAAAAACTGTATGTGTATTATTAATACAAGAGAGCATTTGTTGCAGTATGTGGTAGAAAGACATTGTGAACTCAAACTATGTTGGATTTTTCAAACTCATGTTTTTGATTTTAGTCGAAAATGAAAATTAGATTAATCTGTCATGTTTTCAATTTTTGTGATTGATTACAAAAGAAGAAAAGAAAAATAAGGACCCAAGATTCTCGTGGTTGGCACATCTGTCTCACAGTTCTGAGGTTCAGCTTCAAAACTATGAAGCGATTTAAACAAAGCCACAGTCCCAATAATCCAAGCCAAAGGAAAATGGAGTCAAACCTTTATGAAACAACTCCTCCGCTAGCGCAGCCGTGATGCCATTGATCTCCTGAAAGAGAAACAAAAAAAGCCCTAAAATTTTATAGTACCAAATAAACAAGTACTCATGATCTGTAATAAATAAAGTACAGATACCCGAAAAATATACTTAAGTACAGTAAGCAAGCACAAACTTAATTTTTTGTAAGACTTGTTTTCATAATTTCCAAGTACTGTGCTAGCCTCATGATAAAGAAGGTGAGAAATGTGACAGAAATCAAGAAAAAAAGTTGGAAAATGGCTCAACTCTTTACTCTTCTAGTTCTATACGGCATTAGGTGTCTTCATTTAAAAAAATATATAAAATGTTCAACATTACATAGTCAAATAAATAAGAAACCTCTTTTTTCATATAGTTGAGTGTCTGGAACGAACTGATTGGATTTACATTACTTGTGACTTTTATATTCTGGAATGGATTACTCACAAACAGCATGGTTTTGCTGTATTTGTGCTTCTTGACTTCCGGCTACTAATACATGCACGATACTTGTGTCCCTCTTCTTTTAAAGAAATAGTACACTGAACAAAGAAAAGCCTTAATCCAATAGGTCATGTCATATGTACTGTACCCTGAAAATTTAAGGTTAATCCGATATCATTTAATGGTGTTTTTAAATCGGCAAATACGAATTTTCATGGGCGCCGCGATTTCAGCGAGTCACATGACTTAAAAAATAGGAAATGACGTCTCCTGTGTGCAAACAAAGGAATCATAGCCGATTTGTAGTGCAATCACATGCAGTACCACCACCATCGGACACGTGAAAATGCCCCACTGTATCGCAAAATTTTTTGAGGAAGGCTCGGTGGCATTTTCTGCCCAGTATGAAAAAGAAACATTTAAGGAGCCAGTGGCTAGCGAAGTGTGGTCGTCCGGTGTCGTACGACATATGTACAAGTGTATTTGCGCGCTTATTCAAGACTAACACTTTTAGAGTCCAATAAGTCTCTGAATTCTTTTGAATAACATTGTTATGATGTTGCTAGCCAGTGATGACAAAAGTACTTCTTACCATTAATGTAACTTCTTATGCTTCATATGTCATGCAGGCCTTGAGACTTCTATCTGTTCATCATGGCCGTGATTCAATTTGATTTGCTATCATGACGGTACGATGGTGAACAGTTCTTGCCGACAAAGGCGTGTGTTTTATTCGTTTGATTATCTTGTCTTTATGCGAAGTTGGCAAAATGTTGATTGGCAACATGGAGTACGAATGCTTCGGCATACTGTGAATTTAAACACACAGCAAAACCCTCCCTTTCCACAAAGGCTGTCCATTCTTGTTGAAAACTTTGGTGGTACTCATATTTTTTTCTTTGAGCGAACTTTGTCAAAAGTTTCCAAAATTATTGTTCCGACACGATCAACGATTGACCGTTCTGTGCCTGTGGTTAGTTTGCTAGTCAGACTCCGCGTCATTCCCGTCTGAAAATCCATCTAAATATTCACCTTTATTTATGGCCACAGGTTCAAATCTATATGGACGTATTTGTCCGTCTTCCCGATCAACCAATACTGCTATTTCTTCATCAAATGAGGATAAATCCGAGAAATCAGCGCTGTCTGTGATTGCTTATTCCTTTGTTTGCGCAGAGGATACATCACTTCCCTTTTTTTAAGTCATGTGACTTGCCAAAACGGCAGCGGCCGTGAAAATCCATAATTGCCGATAAAAAGCTTCTTAAAACATCATTAAACGATATCGGATTAACCTCAAATTTTCAAGGTACAGTACATATGACCTATCGAATTAAGGATTTTCATTCTTCACCGGACTATTCCTTTAATGAGTCTCAATATTGTTGCTTGCCACTGCAGCAGTCATCACTTTCCGCATGTCAACGGCCTGCGGGGGATGTTCACATGTTGATTGATTGCCATGGGTCACATGATGTTGTTTTGGGGACTCCGGGAACAACTGGCCTACTGTTGCGCTCACGCGGTCACTACAAAAGTAGGACTACTGGTTTGGATTCAACATGAAAAAAAAAAACAACATTGCAAAAATGTACCACGCTGGAACACAATGACATCCACTGTCCAGTGACGCTGGATGATTTCCACGTAGGAAAATGGACTAATGTCAAGGAAACGCATTTGTTTGAAATGATCAAATATACTTAATCACTGCACAACAAACGATACAAACAATATTTGCAACATTTTTAGCGTCACAGAAATCTGAACTGCCGCATGAAAAAAAGTAAAACTACTCGACCTAACAGACGCATACTGAAAAGATGACTTTTGTGGTTGTCGTACACAAGAGCGAGAATAGCAGCAGTTTGAAGGATTATAATGACAGTTATATCTATGATCATTTCTGTTAGCCTGTCCAAGGCATGTCACATTTTGCATTTTAGAAACAAGCCAGGGGACATCTGCTAGACTAAATTATGCAGTTTGGTCAACATTTTGGTGGTTAAATGATGGTGTACAATAGTATTTGATGATCATTTATATAAGCCTCTCTATGGAATTACACATTATATGCTAATATTAAGTTAGTGGATGTTCATAAAGACAATTACACAGTTTGGTTGAACATTATGGTGTTTAAATGCACCATGTTTAATCCTCTGTTCTGTTATGTGTCAGTTTTAGAGTAAACTTCAAGTGGGCGGGACACATAAACTTACGTAGAGGTTGAAGTGGAGGAAGGCAGCGAGGGGAGTAGGCGTGGCCCCCGGAAACTGCCGGAGCAGCGTCTGCAGGTAGAGCTCCAGCTCCTTTTGCCGACGTTCCACCAGGCTCTTGGAGTTCTTCCCCAGAATCTTCTTCGGCGGGAGCAGACGCCGGTCCACTTTATTCTCCACTGCCAACTGGAAAAAAAATGCACAAATATTAAGTGAGAAGACTCGCGGGGTGCTGCCGTAGAAATAAAAATACTCTGACAAGAGTAGAGTCCTACATTTACCTTCTCGTGGAGGTCATGAAAGTCGCTGTAGCGATGCTTCACCGTCCACTTGTGCTCTCCATCCAGCACTTCGATGACGTACACCTGAAAAAGCAAACAAATCACTGTAGAGTAGAACTGCATCTAGAAAATACTGCTAGATTATTCAACAACATTAACGTTAGAAAATGTGTAGGCAAAGTGCACCCAATATTTTTGTCCACTTTGGTTTGCCATCATTTGCTACGTTGTAGTTACTATCTGTGACTTTGAACGTGTGTGGGCTTTATAAATCATGGCCCGGGGCTTGTGAGTGAATATTTGACTACATAGATTGCCAAAAGCATCATCATTCATTTTTAATTTCATTTCTTGAGGACTGACAAAACCACAGGCAAACTTATTTTTCTCACACCACCTCTTTCCCTCTAGCCGGCACCAAAACCAGCAGCCTCTTTCCACTTGCCATTAACTTTTCAAGGTTTCACTCACAATTTTATAGCAACTCTTCACCGCAGCTGTCAGGCATATTTTTATACTCTTTCCATGCCACATGACTGTGAAAAAATCCATGGATAATCGGAAAGTCGTACTTTCCCCTCAAGGAACTATGTTGAAGAGAGACTGGTGACTTGTAAGATGAGTTTGAAGTCATATTGGAATGTGTGGGGATCATAGTGTGTGGTTTATTTACTTTTTCAACTATTCATACGTGCAAATTAATCCAAACGTTGACTGCCACTGAAACATTTTTGACGGGGAGTCTGTACTTTGTACATTTGTGACTGTAGAAGTCCTGCATGTATCTGATTATTCTTAGCCTCTTTTTTCAGTGACATATTCCTTTTGTTTTAACATACTCTGCGAATAAGTAGGGTGTGTGCATATCCTCGCCTGACTGGCTGTCGAAAGCGCTCGGTCCCTTGCCGACCCGCACTCATGATGACCGCGCATTCTGAATGGCGTAGGAAAAGCTACCTGTTTTACTGCGTTTGCCTGTTTCACGTTACCAAATTAAAACGCAGAGGATGACGTGGAACAGATGTCTTAATTTTAAACATGACTGGAATTACTCTAAAGAGCAAGTACACACGTTGTAACACTTGGAAAACATTTCTTGAATTTATAGTTGACAAACCCACCTCAAGAACATCGAATGGATAGGGTTCCAATGACGCCACCACAGTCCTTAGACCAATCGGATAAATTAACGATGGAAAAAAATTCTCGCTTCACCTATGACCTGTGTTCTCTGACCTCTACCACACACAAGATGGCGGAACTGGAAACCTATCCAAAGCTTTATTATGCAAACAAAAAAAGTATGCTTCTGCATGACACTTTGTGGAACCGTGGCTGGCCAGGATTCGTCATGTGATGCGACCAACCAATGTGGCTAATAATTAATTTTACCAGCTGAAAAAGCCTCTAATTTGTGCTATATTTTCTATTAGGGACTTTAACAATGTGTAAAGTGTTGGTTCGTTCTCAACTATTATTTTTTTTGCATGTTTAAGTGCCATCCAGGCCCTGTCCTTACTTTAAAATTGTCAAACATTGTTGCCTGTCATTTTAATATGTTGTTTCTTTGTTTAGTAAGCTTTCCCCTCAAGTTCAAGTAACTTTATTGGCAGATATGTTGCACATACATGACATACAACATACCTGAAATAGCATTCCTCACAGACCTGCAGGTCCTATAATTAACTAAAGAATAAAAATAAATAAACTGGTCTGTATAACTCACACTGTGGCATATACTATTCAAGATATAACCAATATGGTCAACGTAGCTAATTTAACGAGCTGCAATTAAAAAAATTCACAAATTCTCTACTTCCTGCGGAAACTGAAATGAACGAGTGACGCGTCCCCCAGCATGATCTTCTGATGAAAGACCTCTGAAAAACTGATTTAAAGAAAAATAGAGTTAACATTTTGAAACTGGGATTCATCAAAAACGGTCACAATTAATCTCTCATTCTATACCGTGTTTGGATTACGAGGTTGCCGAGAAAGTGGACCGTTTTCACCGATTTTCAAGATACATTCATTTTTTTCATAGGAATCTACAGAAATTGATACTTACAGCACTGGCACCGGCTAGAAAAGCTCTGTCTGTCTCTTCATGTCTAACTCAATTAATCTTTGATATTTGACACACGCCAAAATAAAGATGGTTGTGATTCTGACAGCTTCCTCATTAACATTCATGCCGTTTAGCTGAGTTCGGCCTGTGGGCTCAACGCGACAGTCTAATGACAACGGAACAATGACAAGAGTGATATGAGACGATTCTATTATGAATTATTTTATGGAAAATGTCTCGCCGACGGACGACGCCAGGCTAGCCCCGAGTTAAGCTAACCACCGGAAATCAATCTTACCGTGTAGTTTTCAACCAATTCCGAGCTGACAACACACACTTTTCTATCCGAGAGCTCCTCTGTGAACGGGAGAGAATCCATGGTCGCGTCTGGCTCTGTCAGGGGATTAAGTGTCATTTACAGCGACTTTTCGCGGGGTCGCTTGTGTATCTGACTTCGCTGTCAGCCGCCATTTAATTTGTTGTTATGCCCAGCGGCTGACTGACTTCTTCTTTTACTCCGACGTGAAAGGCTCCATGCGAATATGTGGCGCTCGAGCGCCCCCTATGGTTTTGTGCTTTGCGGAAGGAAAGAAGGGAGGAAGGAAGGAAGGAGGGACGAAAGAAAGATGGAGGGGAGGAAGGGAGAAGGAATGAGGAGGTGGAGGAAACAAGGGTGGTACGAATGAAGGAAAGAAGGGTGGATTCAGGAAAGAAGGAAGATGATGGGAGTCAACACAAACACGCACCCGCACTTGAAACCTCAACAGTGGCCTTGAAAACCCAAATTTGAAACCTTTCCTCTAATTTAAAACACTACTTTGGAATCACATCGACTGCGTTTACTCAACGTAATTGGAATAAATCCCTTAAAAAAAACGTCTCCCCGTTTTGGTGGTGTGTATTCGGATATGAGCGATCTTAATTATTAATTGTATTGATTAAATATGTAATGTGTATCTCAGCCACGTGAGGTCGCTCGAAATCTTTCATTTCGGATTTTCAAGGTTTTCGTGAACAAAGATCCAACTGTGCGCGACCCCAATGACGTTTATACTTATATCATTATTTAGAGTATATTGTGTAGTGATGTTCCATTGCAATTTCCTTTTATGATGTTTGAAAAAAAATCTTTACCATTTCCATTTCTTTCCTTTATATATAATTGAATGACTGAGCTCAATATAATTGATGCATTATAATTGATAACATTAAAAAAACATGTTGAAAAGGAGTCATTAGTTACTTTGGCCTGCAAAACTTGTAGCAACCTAACAAGCTAAGCGATGGGTGTGTTCCTTCAACCAATCACATTTCAAATGCACCTCAGAGGCAGCATCTTTGCAAGCTGATTGGTTCGAAAATATGCTCGAAAAAAAACCCATCTAAAGCGCTCGTTAAAAAGTTTTAATTTCTATTATGCATATGTAATACATGTTGTGTGTTATTATGATTTGCTTTGTTCACAAACGAGAATAATTGACCATGACAGATTATTTAAAATGTTATAGAAAGTGAAAGTCTCACATAAGTGATTTTTGAAATTTAATGGAAGGCTTTAATACGCTCGCCATTTGATCTAAACACATTCAAACGTAAAACAACCTTTTTATTTTTAGATTTTGTGGCTTTTATTTATTCAGAAGGACCAATAAAGTTTGAAATATGATTAAATATGAGACGATGTCGCTCAAAAGTGAACACGATTTTCGTTATGAATGAGGAAAAAGCGTTTATTTGGTCGCACGGGTGTACCTAATGGTGTGTCCTGCGACTCTGCTGCTGGTGTCAATCATTAGATGTGGGCGGGGCTATAATGACAGAATTGGATCAAGTTTCATCCAGTGGCCGTGGCGGACTGAACCATTTGAGTGTTTGTGGGGCGGGGGGTAACGCGTTCGCAACCATAAAAGCAAAAACGCGAACCAACGAGTAGAAACGTGCTAACACTTCACAGTATTACGTGGATGGTGTTTAAAATTATTACATTTATACAGCGGTGGCAGTAGTTGAGGGTTAAAGAAGACGGGAGGAGCACTTCACCGCCATTTTTAATCTGCGAATGGATTATTCCGTCCCTTGTATTTGTCTTCCACGATCGCTCCAATCGCAGTTGAGTTCAGTGCTTGATGCTGTCAAGAGTCCTGCATCGCCGAGCTCCAAAAACTGAAGAAAACCTGCCATCCCCCCCCCCCAAAAAAAAAAAAAACTCAGTATCAAAAACTGCGTTGAGTTGTTAACTTTAAAAGTACCCGGGCGAAGCTGCGCCCAACCAACCCCCCTCAAAAAAAACCCCAAAAAACGAGCGGAGCCAAGGCCGAGGAGGGCGTGACGCGCAATCCCAGAAAGCTCGCGGGCGAACGAGGCGACGACGAGCGGGCTATGCGCCGGCCCAAGCCAGACGTCAAGAAGAAGAAACGCGACAGAATTGTCAAAAGGTAGACCGGCGGGGGAGGGGCCGACGGCCACACACTTGACAAAGTCGTCTTTGTTGACGATGTGAAGCACCTGGACGAGAAAAGAAGATGGTGCTCTCCAGGGACATGTGCGGCCGGGAAGCCCGCAGAGGGGGCGTGCAGGCAAGCGGCTGCAGGCGCAAGACAACCGCTGGTTGCCCGAGAGGCCGGAAAAAGCATCCTGGGCATCATCATCAGCAGCAACAAGCAGGACTCCAGAGGCCCAGCGGCAGCGGCAGCGGCAGCGGCGGTGCGACTCTGCTGCGCCTCCGGCCCATCAACAGAGCTCGGGGCATGCGAGCCCCCAAGAACACCAACCAGTTCCTCATGCACGAGAAGTACCAGATGATGCACATGCGCTCCGATTCCGTGGGTAGCGACACCGGGGGGAGCTGCTCCGACAGCGACTTGGAGCTCACCGACATGGACTCGTACCTAGGCGCCCTGGAGAACGCCAGGGGAGCCCTGCCGGAGGGTCCGGAACCGGAGCCGGAGCCGCCGAGCGGGACGCGGCGGGACCAGGTGGTCCAGCACGAAGACAGCATGCAGTACTTCCCCTCGGAGGACGACCTCTTGCAGAGCCACAACTTCATGCAGCGGGACTTTGCGCAGTTCTGTGACTTTCTGACGTCATAAACAGGGAGGTTGGTGCCGACGTCATTTCGGAAGCTTTGTCAACAGTCTTTTGTACAGTACATCAAATTACCCTGTAATAAATTAAATTTTTAAAAAAAATGTGCTGTTTGGCTTTTGCAGTATATTTTTGTTGGAACCTATTATTCGCAGAAATAAAAACTCACCTGTTTGGTGTTTTGGTGCTCAGGCTAAAGCAATAATAATTGGTTTGCCGGCACCTTGATGTTGAAGTGAGTTGAGGAGCTTCATTTGCACATCAAAAAAAGTTTCTTTTTGACAGTAGTTCTTTGTAACTTAAGTGCTAACAGTTTTGACTTTTTTAAAGCACAGTACGGTGGCTCGCACATATTTGTAATCAGTCCTTGAAAACCTCATCTATTCGCTCAATCCCCCGAAAATATGTTTTGAGGAATCTTGGTGCTCAACATTTAAAAAAAAAAGATTAAAACCCAACTGCTTTAAACAGAAAACTTAGTGTAATTAAATAAAATTGTGTAGTATAGTTCAACCCACATAAAATATAAGAGAAATCTAGCAATATAGAAAGGGATTACTGTACTGTTGCTTATCCACAAAAGTGCACCTTTTCTGAAATTTTTGAAAACGATCATGCTACATTTACTACCCCTATTGTGTATATGTAAAATAAATATATTTAAAAAAATGAGATAAACTGGTTATTGTGTTATTTTCTCAACCTCCCCCACCCCCATCCTCTTCCTCCACACACACACACACACACAATGGAGTGTGGGAGTGAGCCCGACACAGCCAATCAGCATTGAGCTGGATGCATGTGACTGGTCGATGCCACTAAAGAAAAAAAAATAATAATCAGCGTTGATCGTTTTTGTGGTTTCTTTCTTTCAACGAGATAAGAGAATTGCGCATTCATGAAACACTTTGCTGTCATCCAATCGGGTGATACAAATATAATCAAAGATAACGTAACAAAAGTGGTGTGGAAAGTACTCACAAGGATACTAAAAAGTAAAAAGCTATGTAATCATTTTGCCTCAACGCATCCAGATGTCGACCCTGGGGAAATGTGACCTGTGTGAAAGGTCGCGGACACGTCCGGACATGTCATGACATGTCACGTCAACAGGACACTCAAAATGGGTGTTTTCACCGACGTCACTTTTTTTTTTTTTTTTTGTGGCTTTATTAACCATACACCACAGCGCGCCGCCATTTAACCTCCCTACCAAACGCCTACAAGTGTTGTAGCCTCCGGAATGCTGTCCGTTACTGTTTGTGTTTTTGTTTCTCGGCGTCTCGGGACTCAAGTACACAAGAGAGGACTTGCCTAACCATCAGAGAGCCTTTTTCGGACTTTATTTCGATAACTCTCTCCAATGGACCTTTCCGACCTGTCAATCACTCGCACAATAATAGCCAATCAGATAGCCGCATTGTCTTTAACCCCTGGCTTGACACGCCCCTCTCGCCGTACTGTCCCACAACCAATGGTGGTTGTCAGTAGCGTGCGCTTGGAAAAGTTAATGTTACGGAGAAAATGGTCCTCAAGATGCGCTTGGGGAACGTGCAATTCTGATGAAAGATATCCGGCGAGGTTCATTCTTTTTCCAAAGCCTAAAACACAGTTGACCAAGTGTATACGATGCATTAAGGCTAGCGGAAGAGCGCACGTACAACTAAATATGAACAATATCAACAAACACAAGGCTGTTGGTTTGAAGGTAAGTGAGGTAAAAGCATCTTCTCTGAGTTTGATTGAATTATTATCAGTGCTTTATACATTGCAGGAGAACAACTTTCACTTACCCCAGTATTATCTGGAATATGCGATAGAGAATCAACTTCAAACATGTTCTTTGAAATTTTCTGTCTGAAATAGGACGTCGCAGAGGCAACAAATGAACAATGCGCTTAGCATGTATTTTCCCATTGCGAGTCCTTATTTCCAAAAATATATCTAGCTGATTGACTTAAAATTGAATGTTTTTATGATTTAAAAAAAATGCATAATTTTTTGCTATGTTATGATGACGGTGCTTCACAATCTTATTTTGGGAAATGTTAACATGTCACGGAAATCGCGCCCTAGGTAATATGCAAGGTTTCTTAGTAGTTACAATGTTATATGTCTTTCCTCTGCACTTAGCCTTTTTTAGCTTATTATCAGTGCTTTATACATTGCAGGAGAACAACTTTCACTTACCCCAGTATTATCTGGAATATGCGATAGAGAATCAACTTCAAACATGTTCTTTTCAGTCGCCATTTTTGGAAGCTTGTGGGACATGGCAAATGTAGCTAAGGGGGGGGGGGGCTTAAGATCGCCAGTCGGAAAGGTCCATTGTGTCACTTTTGCTGGGTGCCTCTCCAGAACCTGAAACAGTTGGTGGCCAAGCCCAGACCTCAAGGCACCCGGGGACAGTCCAGTATTTGCTTTTTTGGAGTGGCCAACTTTCCACTTTAGAGATAAAAATGTGTATTTAAAAAAAAAAAAAAAAAGACCTCTAGTTGTGCAATTAAGCTGTTGACAAAAGGTTGCAAAACGGAAAGGGCAAAAATATAGAATTGGAAGAATTAAGGGGCGGCACGGTGGTGCAGCTGGTAAAGCGTTGGCCTCACAGTTCTGAGGTCCCGGGTTCAATCCCGGTCCTGCCTGTGGAGTTTGCATGTTCTCCCCGTGCCTGTGTGGGTTTTCTCCGGGCACTCCGGTTGCTTGGCAACCAGTTCAGGGCGTACCCCACCTCCTGCCTTTTGACACCTGGGATAGGCTCCAGCACGCCCCGTGACCCTTGTGAGGATAAGCAGCAAAGAAAATTGATGGATGGAATTAAGCTGAAGGGTGAAAAAAAAGTGGAAATATTTTCAAGTGGAGACGTGCAAAAGCTATTTTTTTCCAACATGTTTTTTAATAAGAAAAAAGTGAAAGAAAATTCACAAATCTAAATTGTGACTAAATCTTTTTTTTTAAATACAGACTTTTTCCAGATAAATACACAATGTATTTTTGAATATGACTTGTGACATTATTTGTCATAAATTGATTTGAATTGAATTATTTGACTAATGCAAACTGGTTCCGTTTTTTTTTTTTAGCAAGCACTTTTAATTTTGTTTCGCTTACGCATTGTTTGACATATAAATAATTTATTTTGTCCGCCGAGCCAGCACAAACCAGTTGACTCGCCATTAGCAAGGACATTTTGACCAATGATTTTTTGATTGATTAGTAAGTTATTTTATTCCGTACATCGATTCCATGCCGTGTAATTGACTTTTATTCCGATTTGTAAACTCGTTGAACTTGTTTGCGTTCAATACAAACAATTAGTTGAGTTGAAATTCCTCCTCGGCTTGTACGGATAACGCCGACGCGCTTGCAAAGTGTCACCATAACCTGCCCAGCGTGTGTTTCCACACTTTCCTTTTGCCTTTTCCTGTCTTGTATGTCTCAGCTGCCGGTTTTGTTGCTCAATCAGGATTCGGGTCCTATTCTGTTTTGTTGGTTCGCACTCACACACAAATATACTGGTAACAATGTTCACAGTTGAAAAAAGATGTAACAATATTTTTTTACCCCGCTGACTTGGGTTTTAAATTTGTCCAATGGGAACTTACTGAGGTTGTTTTGTTGTCAAGGTTAAGTTGGTTAGTTAGTCAAGGAGTCGCTGGACTGAGCTCAGGTTTCCACCTCTGATCTAAAAAAAAGACTGGATGGCTCATTGGCCACCAAAACTGGAGTCGCCATCCGCCATCTTGATACTCCCAAAACAACCGTGCCGACCTGTGCAGCAACAGTTTCATGACTGTGAAAAAACATTCAACAGGTAAGTTAGAAAGATTAACTTTGACACTGTTAAAGTTTGTTTGTAAAGTTTTTTTTTTTTCATTTTCTGATGATCCTAACTCACATGAACAAAGTTTTGCTTACGGTTGTTGTTGTTTACTCTCTGCTTCACCTTTATAGGCCGACGGGTTTTTGTGAAAAAGCGATGCAAATATTTTCCCAAACTTCATCAGTGGATAAGCAAGAAAACACATTTTCTATTCAATTTTTGATGAATTTCATAATACAGAACTCTCCAAATTGAATTTGATTTTCAAATACGAGGAAACAAGTTGAAATTTTCTGTCTGAAATAGGACGTCGCAGAGGCAACAAATGAACAATGCGCTTAGCTTAAAATTGAATGTTTTTATGATTTAAAAAAATGCATAATTTTTTGCTATGTTATGATGATGGTGCTTCACAATCTTATTTTGGGAAATGTTAACATGTCACGGAAATCGCGCCCTAGGTGATATGCAAGGTTTCTTAGTAGTAACAATGTTATAAGTCTTTCCTCTGCACATAGCCTTTTTTAGCTTACCAAGTCTTATTAAAAATCCTCCATGTTACCAGAACTGAAGCAATGTCAAGCTCACACGACCAGTTATAATTCTACATGCCAACCTTTGAGGAACCCCCCCCCCCCCCATAATCCAACCTGTAAACCATGTACTTCACGCTTTTTGGGAGTACCAAGATGGCGGCCAACTGGCTTCAACCAATCGACATACCGCTCGATGTGTAAGCGCTATCCAGTCTTTTTTTTTTTTTTTGAACAGTAGTTTCCACTTTGTGAGTAAGCGTGAGGGTCCTCCCCAAACTGAACCCACCCCCTCCCTCCACAGAGTCCCCACCCCCAAGATCGCATACAACTATTATTAGACCTACTACTACTACCACTAATATTGTATCATGCATCACTCAGAGACTATTGCTTATTGAAACTTCATATTTACATCATCTGACACCTGGGAGTTTGCACATTCGCACTGTCGGCCCAGGGTGGACGCAATTTTTGGCTCAGGGGCCAGAGTGACATTTAAAATTTGACAGGCGGGACAAGTCACAAGCAGATGCTTAGATATGAAAAATAATCAACAACAAAAAAGCCCTTGAGATTCACTCATAAAGGGAACTGTGTTGTTTTGTTGATCACGTTCTTTTTTTTTTTTTTTTTTTTTGCCAGTGGATCAACGTCTGGTGTTGGTTTTGTTGGGGCAATTCTATGAACCGCAGCTGCCAAGTGGCAGGAATATCACTTATCCACGACAAGGAAAAGAGAACAAAAAAATTATTATCTTAACTTGGTAAAGTACATCACACAAATTATTGCAACATGAAGCAATAACTTCAGATATTAGTGTTAAAACTGCAACTAAATGTGGAATGGCCAGTAGAACAGCTGGTCAAGCATCGGCCTCGCAGTTCTGAGGACCCGGGTTCGATCCCGGCCTCCCCTGTGTGGAGTTTGCATGTTCTCCCCGTGCCTGTGTGGGTTTTCTCCGGGGTCTCTGCTTTCTTCCTGCATCCCAAAAACATTAATTAACTGGAGATCTTACATTGCTTGCCTCTTGAAAAAAAAATTGAATATTGTTTTTGAGTAAAGCAATCTATTTTTGCACAAATTGTGTATTTTGCCCCGAGGTGTGATTGTGAGTGCGACCTTTTGTCTCTATGTGCCCTGCGATTGGCTGGCAACCAGTTCAGGGTGTACCCCGCCTCTTCTCCGTTGACAGCCGGGATAGGCTCCAGCACTCCCCGCGGCCCTCGTGAGGATAAGCGGCGAAGAAAATGGATGGATGGACGGACTTTTACCAGTACACTTCTGTAAAGACTTAACTGGCAGATGGGGTAGATGGATGCCGATTGTGCTCCGTGAAGGCAAAAGTGTCTGCGTGTACGAAAAGGTTGGGGGGGGGGGGGCAGCGGCGGTTTGATATTGGGGGCATACAAACACACCTTTGTTCCCACCACTCTAATTGTGATGTGAAGAGCTAGAAAAGGTGACGAGTCATTTACTCTTTCCTCCCTGTCCTGTGAATTCTTACAATATTTATAAAAATATGAAAACACATGATGATTTCTTTTGTCATAAAACCTCGCCTTGTGATTGAGATGAAGGTCATACCACATATTATGACAATTTATGGAGAAACTCAAGACTTTCCAAAGGGTTGGCACACTTTACTATCCTTCGCTATTCATTAAAAAAAATAGTGCCCATTTTTGGTTGGGTTGCCTTTTTTCCATAATCACGACACAGAAGTAAATAATGGGATAATATGGCTTGCATTTTGTTCAGCCACCAATCAGAGAAGGAGCTGAGTGTTGCCAGGAGGAAGAGAAGAATTGGACCGAGTGCTACTTTTGCACTTTGGAGTGGAAAAGTACAGCGGTCCGCTCGAGGGGGCGGAGCCTTTTGTGGGCAGCCAATCAGAGCGCGGACAAACAAACTGACAGTGGTGGCATGCAACTGAGAAGGAAGTCTTTCGCTGGCTTTGTTAACTTTAAGATTGCGTAATCCATGAGAGGCCTTTTTTTTTGGGGGGGGGGGGGGGATTTGTATTATGAGCGTGGTAGCCTACTTTTCAATTATTTGGACTAAGAACATAATCATGAAAATTGGAAGTAGAAGAGGAAAAGCTGTTGAGTAAATGGAATATTTTATGTGACATTTGCAACCATACACTCAAACTAACTTACTTTGTCCTCACACCCCAGAAAAAGAATAAAGACTAGTAATAATCAACACACAACAAAAGTCTGCACATTGACGTGCTATCTCACATTCCGTAACGAATAGTCAGTCCCCTCGCCAGTTTTCTTGATAACCACTGATGAAATCATCACAATGTCCAAAAATCA
The DNA here is from genome assembly GCF_019802595.1 of Syngnathoides biaculeatus. Taxonomy (NCBI): domain Eukaryota; kingdom Metazoa; phylum Chordata; class Actinopteri; order Syngnathiformes; family Syngnathidae; genus Syngnathoides; species Syngnathoides biaculeatus. The sequence goes on from NC_084649.1 coordinate 20,265,289, forward strand.
TCAACCGAAATACAGCTAAAGTTTCTTGCAAGTATTGTGGCAATCCTATGAGTCTTTGCAGTATCCAACATTCTTCAAATAAATACATGATAGTATTCTTTGAAAATAGTTTTTAAACATATATGCTACTTTCCCCCTGAAAATACACACCTTAATTGGTGCGAAAATAGACGACTTTGCTCAAAAACAGTACTTTTACCATCATTTTTTTTTTCCAAGAGGCAGGCAATGTAGAATCTCCAATTAATGCATGTTTTTTTTGGGGATGGGGGAGGCAGCCGGAGTGCCCGGAGAGAACCCACGCAGGCACGGGATCGAACTCTGGTGCTCAGAACTGTGAGGCCAACGTTCTAACCAGTTGCTTTAGTCCAAAATTATGCTGCTTTATCATAAAAATATACATGCGTAAAAATACAAAATTTATAACTTTTATTTCGAATTTCCATTTATGTTTCCTTGCCTCTTACTGCAAGATTTTGTTTTTTTAACCGTCTTGCATGTCCAGTCAATGCACGTACAAACACAACCATTTTTTTTTAGATGGGGGAGTTTCCCTTCTCCACTACCTCAACAGCCTGGCAATCCACCAATAAATATGTGCACGACATATTTTAGATCATATGCACCTTGTGGCTTGTCATGTACATTTTTTAAAAACATTTTCTACTACTTTCACGTGCTTCCTGTTTTGACTCGAAATGCCTTTTCCATTCAACGCGTACTCTTCGGGCGGCGCATGCGCAACAAACACGGAAGTGAAACTGGAAACCGAGCGTGTAATTGTCTCCGGTGTGACCTATGAACTCATATGTTTAACCGTCTCAATTTTTACTTTCTGCTGGCTTCTCATCGATGATCAATCAAGTAGCCATAACAGAGTCATCATTATTTGTGTTTATTCCTCATACACTGTACACTATATATGCTTCAGCGTCCTTTCTTCGTTTACCGGTAACGTTAACTCCGAAAATGGATGCATGTAAAAATGACGCCCAAGTCGCCGCCATGTTTGGAGTTCTAGCAATGGCCACGTTTTCACTTTAAAATCCTTTAATAGTGTTATTACGCCACTAGTTTTTTTGTGGGTTGTAAAGTATTTACGATGTTGACCAGTACTAAAAGTTTCAGACTCACGTTTCATGTATTTTTTTTTTTATACAACGTCGCCGAATTTAGAAACGTGACCCACATACAGACCAGTTTAATTTTAACAAGGCATCGCTTTCAGTGGCTCCGGTGATGAACGCACACAAACAAACAGGTGACACTTCTTTCGGGGGTTTCGAGCCAGGAAATGTTAAAAACAGGGATAAAAAAAAAACAAAAACCTGAAATATTGCATCAGAGCAAAAACACGGACATTATAGTACGGGATGTAGGCGCCATCTGCTGGCAAAAACTTTGAATAACATTTACAATCAGGAGAAAGTTCTTTGCATATTTTTTCCTTCTGCATTTAGAAATTTGGAGGAGCTGTAAGGGGAAATAGTGGTGGCAAGGATCCAGGTTTGAATCTTGGCTCAGGAGTTTGTATATTATGATTTTAGGCCACTTCTTCATACACTTCAAGAACCTGAATGTTATCGATTTTGACAATGTGATGTTAAATCCTCTCTAGAAGAGAAGATTTTTATCGCCAATGATGAATTTTCAGGGGCGCTGCCATTTTCGTGAGTCACCTGACCTACGTGGGCGGATGTGACGTGTTACGTGCCGTTCTAAACGCTCGATTACATTTATGCCCAGCGCTGATTTCTCAGATTTCTCCTCATCTGATGAAGAAATAGGAGTAATCGGTTGATCGGGAAGACGGAGGAATACTTCCATACCCAGCCGTGAGCGGCACAGCGCCGCACTTATGAAGAATCTCTCGAAAAAGTATAATTATCACATATTCATCTATTTATTGTAACTGTCCATTGTGAGGCACTCTTTAATCCGTAGTGATTGTGTGCAAGCAACTTTCCACATTGAGCAAAAGATTTTGGAAGCGCTTCCTTCCAATTCAGCAGGAGACCGGGACCTCGCTTCTGGAGAAATATTAAAACGTTTTAGCCGTCTTGTGTTTTAAATCATTTGGATGGACAGGATGTCTTCGACAGCTACCAAAGATGACGACAGTCGTTTTTTGAAGCTTTATGTTTACGCAAGTGTCGTGGGAAGACGCCAGCTGTCGTTCATCGCGGCATTCACAAGGAAGTCCGCTCACCTGTTTTGCAGGTTTGGTCACGTGACAATCCCCGTATAGCTGTGAATTAGGTGCACACCTTCCAGTTCTTACCCTACATAGAAAAAATGTGTTCATGAAAATATGTCACAAATAGCATTACTCCTGCCTGTTGTCCGTCTGTTCCTCCTCCTCCTCTTCTCGTTTCCCTCTCTCCTCTTCGCCCTGCAGCTCCTGCTGTTCCTTGGCGTCGGCCTCCTTCAGCTTCTCCTCCACGTGTTCCGGAATGTTGACCTCCAGCAGGTTCTCCATGCCCTGCTCCGGCTCGTCCCCGATCAGCACCTGCGCAAACGGGGGGGGGGGACGCAGGACCGTTATTCTGATGAAAAGCAACGTGGAATAAGTATTAAAGATGAATTATTCCGCAAAAAAAGGAAGTCCCGTCGTACTCGGTCAAAACGCCATCAGCTTCCGACCGGACCTGACGCCTCGCCCGCTCCTACGGAAACGTGCGGGCTGACGGATTTTGAGAGCGACGGATTTCACCACGATTTCTGAGATGGAACACGTGCGGCGGCCGTTTGAGGAAGCGTCGCGGAGAGTTAAAAAAAGCATTTCATATCTACTTCTCGATGTGGAAGAGATCCGCAAAAAGAAATAAAGCCGGGCAACCAGTTAAGTGCTCGCGTGCGGATGAAGACGTTTACGATCGTGGTATCTTGATGATTTTGTACGCGTCGTGAAATTGCATACTTGTCGTTGTTGAATATTTAATAATGGCATGCTTTTGCAGACAGGAATTGATCAACGTGCGTCTAATTCTCACAAATTTTCACTCTGGTTAAAGGTAAAAGAGCTAAAAACGGTGGCCCCCCCACAAGAGAGTAGATGACATATTAAACGTATTGGTTTAAGAACAGATTATAGATTTGGCTCATTTTCATCTTATTGCTTAATAACGAAAAAGACCACTTAATGTCATTTTGAAAATCAATTCATTTTATTGGTGTGCGTATTTGAATTATTGGCAGTTTTCATGATTTGGAACAGGGCGGCATGGTGGATCAGCTGGTAAAAGCGAAGGCCTCACGGTTCTGAGGAACCGGGTTCGATCCCAGCCCCACCTGTGTGGAGTTTGCATGTCGTCCCTGTGCATGCGTGGGTTTTCTCTCGGCATTCCAATTTCCTCCCACATCCCAAAAAGATGCAATATTAATTGGACACTCAAAATTGCCCCTAGGTGTGAGTGCGGTTGTTTGTGTTGATGTGCCCTGCGATTGGCTGGCGACCAGTTAAGGGTGTACCCCGCCTTCTGCCCGTTGACAGCTGGGATAGGATCCAGCACTCCCTGCGAGTCTTGTGAGGATAAGCGGCTAAGAAAATGGGTGGATAATTTGGAACACGATTTGTGAGGATGTTAATTACATTTTGGGATTTATTTCGCTACACGTGCCTTGAGAACGAATACAAAGGTGTCTTGTTGTCTTAGAAGTTCTTTTTTTTTTTTTTTTTTTAAAGTTTCAAGTTTTTTTCCATCCCACTCGATGAATGCCACTTACATTGTTGCAATACCCCAGAGGGATCGGCGATCCGAAGTGCCAGGATGAGGCAGCCATTTTGCATTTACAAAATAGGTAAGAATGGAATTTGTGAAACTCTACAATTGTGTCTTTACTGTTATGATTTTATAGTGTGTAATGTGAATATTGAGTAGTTAGGCTCATTTATGCCGCTGTATTTGCACAAATTGAAGGGAAAAAATTGGGCAATTATGAAGCTGTCTTCACCATGATATAAGAAGTGTATTTTCATCTGATTCTTCTATTCATCAATGGTATCGTCAGTAGAGTAGTTGTAAACATTTTCAACAGCTCCAGTTGGAGCCTCGAGTTGTGTCCGTACCTCCACCAGTTTTTCACAGGCGCAGATGACTTTGGGGTCCTTCTCCCAGCGGTGGAACTCCCTCATGATGACGTACACATTCTTGTCTTTCAAAGTCCGTCGGCCGTCCTTCGTCGCCGTCAGCTGGAAGATGATTTCGACATGAAGAAGGCGATAGGAACATGCTAAGAAGGTATGATGGGGAGTAACCAAATACCATAAATTCCGGCCTACAAGCCGTGACTTTTTTCCAGACGCGTTCAACCCTGCGCTTTATGCGGTGATGTGGCTAATTTATGCATTTTTTCTATCGGCCCCAAGGGAGCACTGAAGTGAAAAAGGTAAGAAGGAGACTGGTGGAATATATGTGCCGAGGAAGTGACTTTTACCGGCCTTGTTAGCGCTGCGCTAGCGCTGTGCTAGCCTGTTGCTGCTGTGTTACTGGCGTGTCTCAGTGATATTTACCGGTAAGTTTTATTTTAACCGACCCTGTTTGTGTCAGAACTGCGCTAGCGTCAGCATTAGTGCGGTGCCGCTCGCGTTAGCTAAACTCTGTGTATCGTCTTTCTTTGTAAACATCTCTTGTTTCAATGTGGGTTTCAATGTGGGCACTGGCGGCTTTGGCACAGCTGCAACGTATGTATGTACCAAAGGGTATTTCATTTACAAATGTACTCGGTGAGGCTTGTAACCACGTGCGCTCTGTAGGCCGGAAATTAGGGTACTAATTCTCTGCAGTATTTCTACTTTGTTACTTGATACCGTTATGTTTTTTTACACTTTTACTCAAGTAAAATGATTTGAATAAGTAATTATACTTTTCCCAGAGATTTTTGGAGCACAAGTAGCGGTACTGACACTTGAGTACTAAGTACAAGTACTTTGTAATATTTGTTTGTTACCAGCATGAGCGTCTCCAGGAGCATTTGCCGGATGTCTGGGTCCTCTTCTCTCTTTTTGTCCTCCGGCAGGTACTGAAGGTCCACGGGTAGACCTGTGGCACCGTGACATCATCGTGACCTCATCGCGACATCCCCATCGTGTGACACACCTCCGAGCTCGGACCTTCGTTGTCATCCTCGCTCAGCTCTTCGGGACCGGCCAGCGGAAGCAGCAGGAAAGGCAGGATGTCCACTCGGTCGCTTAGCAACCACTCGTGATTGGCTGCAGGAGAGAAGTCACGTGACGACAACCGACAAGAATCTCCGAACTGCTATTATGAAATTTTACAATTTAAATTTGTGGTCTTGAAGATGTTTAAAAACACAAAAGCTCACGTCCATTTTTGATTGGCAGTTGGATTTACAACCATATGACATCACGTTCATTGGTAATTCAAATTTTGCCAATCACTCGTGAAATCTAGTTGTCCATCGCAATCGCGGAAGGCAACGCCGACCAAAGCAAATCCCAAATCTAAGATAACCTGAACAGAAGCAAAGCCAAAATCGGACACCAACCTCGAGCAAATAATAAGCTCTAAGGTCTTATTTTGGGAAAAAAAAACAAAACAAAACAAAAAAAAAAACCATCTGCATCAATTTCCCATCTCTCACGACGCGGCTGAGCAAACGTCACCGTGATCAAAGCAGCAGTTGCGCAGGACGCCGACGACTCCACCGCGCCTCACCACCGAGGCCTCAAACTGCGTGAAGGGCAGCAAGCGCTGGACCACGCACCTGCAACGCGCACAAACGGAAGATATACAATGAAATCCACGGAAATGGCATTTCCTTAAAGTGCCACGGACATGTAAAGCATGATTTTTAGTATGTTTTTAATAAAAAAATCAAAAGGGCAGCCGTGATGATGTTGTCGTATGTGGATTTTTGCATCTCCCGTCATGAAAATCCTCTCGAGGCATTCGTTTTGGAGAAGAAGCGGGTGTCACGAACCAACGGTGCACGGGTGGACCCAAATGCAGGACTCCAAGGCGAGGACATGATGGTCAGTGGGTTTTATTATAAACGAAAGTTGTGGACGAGAACACAGTCCGAGAAGGCGGGATCCAGAACACAAAAAAACAATGTCCGATAACTATGAGTCAACTAAAGAGCATAACCAAAAGCGTGACTGGGCTATAATGGCGCAGTCACCCTGGATGCGGGGAAAGCATAGGCAACGAACTGGCAAATACCAGTGACAAAACTCCAACTTCAATACATGGTCTAATCACAGTGCCTCATGTAACACAGCTGTGACCGGGGACAGGTGTCAGAGATGAAACCGCTCAGAGTGGTGGCCAGGTCACGCCCCCCTTGGCCGTGGTCCAGCCTTGCTCATGACAGCAGGAAGTGATGTTTTTGACAGAAGCCCATACTGGCAGTTTTGTGTGTTTATACCTGTTTTACCGGCGCAAAAGTAGCTGTTTTCTCCTGCGTGTTAGCCAAAATGCCATCTCGTTGTTTTGCTGGATAATGCTCAAACACTCGGGAGGATTGAGTCACTCTTCACACGTTTCCAAAAGACCCGGTTCGTCGTGAAAAATGGATTGCACAGGTGCAAAAGGACGAGAGCTTTGTGGGTTCCAAATGACAGGTAGGTGTGTATAGAGCTATTTAAAAAAAAAATAATAGTTTGGGGGGGACGACACAACCCTCTCAGAAGTAACAAATGACCCACGTCATAATAACTTCATGTAGTATGTAAGTCAGGGGTGCTAAATGTTTCGATGTACGCAGCCGGGGGCGACGTTGTTCGTCGCTGCCGCGCAGGTGGATCGGGCAGGGAGGTGGTTTGGCCGCTTTGCGGGAGGAGAAAGGAGGTCCGCCCCACCGGGCCACCGGTGTCTGGGCACCCCTGAAGTACTTACTTTGTCCAGAATGGATCCCTCTGCGTACGCTGCGTACTGCCATACATACTGTCGGGGAGTCTGTTGTTAGTTAGAAGTGATCCGCATATCATCGAAATATGGCTCGAAACGATAGGGTAATATTGCCCCGGTCACTTCACTCGATTGTGAGACGTTCTCTTCTTCAAAAAGAGCTTCCGTGTCAGAAGTGGCGTCGCAAAAATCCGAAAATCTCAGTTGTTCGTCTCCTATAGCAGGCAACGTGACTACCACTTGGATGTCGAGTGAGACTTTGGGAATTTTGCACATGAATGACAGGCTCTCTGCTCATATTTATTTTTTCGTATAGGCAATCAAGTGAATAATATTGTTTGTAATTTTCATGACAATATCTATTTTACAATGTATATAGGGATGTCAGTGGCACTTTAAGTACATTTGAGAGTCTGTCATTTTTTTCTGGTTTTTTTTTTTTTTTTTTAACTTCAGTGGAGTTGAATCTTTATCGATTATTAATCCAACACAAGTATTCTTCGCGTGTGTGAGTGTGCTGACCTGTCTCTGTCCATCAGGAAGCGTCTGGCGTCGGGCAGCTGCGCGAGGTTGGACAGCAGCGGAGCCAGGTAGTGCATCTTGGCGTGCGGGTTGTAATCCTCCGTGCAAAAGATGTCCACCAGCTGAGCCAGGCCCATTTCTTCCTCCAACAGCTGAAAAACAAACGCACCTCACGTCACGGTCCACGACAAGCGCTGAACTCGTTGTTGCGGTTCTGTCAGTCTGCATCGTTGGCAAAGCAGCTGTCGCAATGAAGATCCTCAAATCACTTCAAGATTGTTCTTTGGCGCCAAGGCGACAGCAAAGTAATCATTTTGAGTCCAGTCTAAACTATCTGGTCGGCTGATAAATTTAAAGTCTGGTCTCATCTACAATCTAGCCTCGCTTAGTATGAAGTTGGGTACTGTCTAAGTCTAGGCAGTCCTCGTCTAAAGTTTGGTATGGCCTCATCTCGAGTCTGAAGTATAAAATTTATCTGGTCCAGTATGTTTTAGTCTAAATTCTGGTCTGGGTTAGTCTCAAGTGACGGTGTAGTCTAAATTCTTGTCAGAAGTTTATAATCTGGCTTGGTTGAGTCTAAAATCTGGTCAGAAGACTTAAATCTGATATGGTGCAAAGATGAAAGTCTGGTCTAGTCTAAAGCCTGGTAAGAAGTTCAGAGTCTGGTCTGATCTAGTCAAAAATCCGTTAAAAAGTTCAGAGTCTGGTTTAGTCGAGTCTAAATTGCAATCTACTTTAGTCAAGAACCGGTCCACTCTAAAGTCAGATAAAGTCTGTTGTTCAAAGTGAGGCTAAGTCTAAAGTCCGGTGAGCAGGTTTCCTGATGACAGAGACAGTTTGAAGTCTGTAATGAATCACAGACAATCAAAATGGATTTGACGGGAAAAGTCGTCTAAGTGGAAGGTGTCGCCTGTCAACGGCCCGGTGGGTGACCTTGAAGAGCGTCTTGCACGTCTTCTGGTGTCGCGTCAGGTTGGACAGGATGGTGCAGATCTTGTCGGCAAACGGGAACTGCGGATCCTTCAGTTTCTTGAGGAGCGAGGGGACCATGCCAATGTCTGTCACCAGCACCTAACGGGGGACTTGCACCTGAGAACAGCCGTACTTCGACCATTCAATTTAATTCCTTTTGTGACTAAGTAATAATTAAAATGTTTTGAATAATAAATAATAATTCATTATTTTAGGCACCTTTCAGGGCACTCAAGGTCACCATGAGAGCGTACTAAAAGACAAAAAGCAGTACAATAAAATAACACAACATAAAAACAAAACAGTTTAAGTTTAACTCCAACCACATAATTAGAGATGTCCACATAAATTTTGCTCATGAAACAGAATTACATCTGACTTGCACGACACTTCATGGATTTCACCTACCGCGGGGGTGAACCTGCTGAACCTTAATCCCAGCAATAAAAGAGGCCTTCCTGTCGACTGCAAACATTAATGACCCAAATCTAAAGATAAAATGATCAATTAACGCCCTTTTCATGATTTTTTAATTGAAAATTCCTCTCTGTTGTTAAGATAAACAAATGCCAAATGACAAAATATTGTAAAAGAGTCAAATGTTTTGGCTGTGATTCAGATCTCTTATTGTTGTAAGCTTTATATTGTTGTAAGCATTAAGTGATCAATAAAGAATTTATTTCAATTAATATATATTTTCTAAAGCAGTGATTTCCAACCTTTATAGAGAGCCATGGCACATATTTTACAATTGAAAAATCCCACGGCACACCAACAAAAGTAAATGTCACCAAAAATGGATCGATTAATTACTGTATCTACTTCCTGCCATCTAATAGAAGAGGATTTGTTTTAATTCTGTCTGTCATTGTGCCTCACTGGTATAAATAGATGAATAAAGATACATTATTTCTTGGAATAAATTATTCTTTTTTTTAGCAATTACATAAAATTGGATAACTTCCCTCGGCACACTACTGTACCCCCGGCACACCGTTTGGGAATCACTATTTTGGGCGACACGATGGATCAGCTAGTAAAGCGTTGGCCTCACAGTTCTGAGGTCCCGCGTTCGATCCCAGCCACACCTGTGTGGAGATTGCGTGTTCTCCCCGTGCCTGTGTGGGTTTTCTCCGGGCACTCCGGTTTCTTCCCATATCTCAAAAAAACATGCAACATTAATTTGACACTCTAAATTGCCCCTAGCTGTGATTGTGAGTGTGGCAGTTTTGTCTCTATGTGCTCTGCGATTGGCCGGCAATCAGTTCAGGGTGTACCCCGCTTCCTGCCCATTGACAGCTCGGATTGGCTCCAGCACTCCCCGTGACCCTTGTGAGGATAAGCGGCAAAGAAAGTGGATGTATGGATATATTTTCTAAATTCATTAGCCGATTAATAGGTTATCAGATTTTTTTACGCCAAATATCAGAATCGGTCTACAAAAAAAAATCTACATTGGTGGAGCTCTACTTCTAAGTCAAGGCTGTGGAGTATTTGCAAGACACGGTCACGTGGATCGACGTTCCTAACCTGGTGCAACGTCTCGTCGGCCGACAGGTTGATCAGGATGTGATAGATGTCTTTTGCGATGGCAATAGACTGGTCGGACGTCAGCGCGAAAAGAGCAGCGATGATGTCGGGTCTGCCGCGGAGGAAGCGGCAGCCATCTCTGTTTAAAAAAAAAAAAAAAAACAGAACCGAGTGATCGCGACAATACATCATGTCCATCATTGTTTATGCAGGGGGAGCTCAGCGCCCACCTGCTTCCCGACAAGCCCAGGATGTAGCTGGTTGTGTGGCCTTTGACGTCGGGCCGCGTCGCAGGCGTCAGGAAGGAGAGCAGCTCGGCGGCCTCGGAGTCGCTCAACATCTTCAAAACGAAAACGCCAAATTAAAAAAAAAAAAAAAAGCTTCCACTCTTGATTGTCGGTGGACCGACCGTAAATAAACACAAACACGTCCTACCCAATGTTGCGTAATTTATAAGCGGGTTTACCACATAGCAAGAAGTACAGTATTTTCATGTCTCTATTGAACAGTGGATCAGCTGGTAAAGTGTTGGCCTCACAGTTCTGAGGTCCTGGGTACATCTTCTGCCCATGCCTGGGTGCGTTTTCTCCAGGCACTCCGGTTTCCTCCCACATCCCAAAAACATGCAATATTAATTGGACACTCTAAATTGTTCCTAGGTGTGATTGTGAGTGCATCTGTTTGTCTCTATGTGCCCTGCGATTGGCTGGTAACCAGTTCAGGGTGAACCCTACCTCCTGCACTCCCCGCGACCCTTGTGAGGATAAGCGGCTAAGAAAATGGATGGATGTGTCTATTGACCAAAGTGCAACAATTGGGGAAACATCAGTGCTACATATCTTCTGGTGTTTCCTCTTGTTTTTGTTATTTCTTTTGAGATTAGTCATGGAGGACTGGATTCTAGATATGTGGTTGAACAGAATCTGCGTGTGTGCTGTTCTGCGTTGATCTTATCGTACTACACTGACACTACACACAATACCCCCAATGCTGTGAAATGCCTTAAACAATCTTGTAAGATTGTTAAAATCCTTACATGTGTACCAGACCTGATATCGAAACTGTGTGGGCGTGGCTACTATGTTAACTGTCATGTCACAGTGGGGATGAAGTGTATGTCGGTTCGCTCAGACATTTTCAGAAATAAGCAGCTACCTTATTATTTTTTTGTTTAACTCTGCTTAATAGGTGGATACTTTAAATGCTCTTTAAACACGTTAAAAATTGTCACATTTGAAGCACTGTTATGGGATGACAAAGATACAGCTCCGAGACGGCTAATATATAATTAGCAAAAAGTTCGTAACAGGAAGGGGCTTGTGGCTTCGCACCAAGTTACACGGCGACACAAGCGGCTGATGTCACTTTGTAAGCAAGCTTTACCTTTAGAGCTAGACGGCCGCTGGTCTCTTTACGCGTTTTATTCGTCAAACAAAAATGAAATGCGCACGTGTGGAACCCGCCGTGGCTGCCCAAAATCCGGCATCCGGCAATCACATCCGTACCGGAAGTTTCTATGGGAAACCACTTGGACAAAACTACAAAGCTCTACAAACAGTAGAGAAAATTAATTAAAATAAATCAATATTTTCCAAGTATAATGAACATTGACATCATGATGTAGAAAATTGAATACATGATCTTAGATTAAAATAATGGAAATATGTTCCTGAAAAGTGCACTTCAACAGGAAATAAAAAATTGCCACAACGCTTCCGTAATTACTATAAACAGCTTTATGCTTTATCATTAATGCGTCAGGCAGTATAATGCCAATCAGGTTCAATCAGTTGATTAAAATTGCCTGCCATTAGGAGTCAATGTCCATGTTAAAAAGTAAATAAATAGAAGCTAAAATATATTAAATATATAAATGAATAAAGGAAGATGTTAGCAATTTCATTTTGTCATGATGGGTAGTAATTTATCAAACTGCAGCCTATGTTTCCATGTGTTTTGGGTAACCACACTAATCAAGTGCAAACGTACACATATTGACCGATAGATGGCAACATTTAAACACGTCACCTTCTCGCGGCAAGTGCAAAATCTCGCGTTGTTTCCACCGACATTTCATGCGCGTTCACCGGGGTCTTTGCCTGCTTGCATTTTTTTTTTCCAAAACATTTTTTTTTTTTTTTTTTGCAGGAACGGGATCGAGCAACCAAGACGTCCGTGCATGAAACAAAACACGAGTGTTTTAGTTGAAAGATTTATCGGTAAGAATTTCCAGAAGAGACGACCTGCTTAAAATGCTCAGAGGTTTATAATACGAGAAGCCAAGAAATGGCGACTCTGGACTGGTCCACACACACACACACACACAAACGCACAAAGCAGGTTTGGCTAACAGCTAAGTGGCTAACGGGGCGTAGCTTGTTAATTTACGTTGATGCGCTAAAATCGGAACTAGACCGTAATATTGTTTACATTAGTATTATCTAGTCCGACTGCTGTCTTATCGTCTCAAATAAAGGTCAGTTTCATACAAATCCATGTTTAGTTGGTCATAGGGGATGCTATGTGGCTTCAATCAATAACCTAACACATCGTTGCTTTTATGTTCTTGTTAATGTGTGAGTTAGTTTACGTCGTTTAGTGTAAAGTGATAGTTTGTATGAAGGAGGTTGTTTTTTTTTTTTGTTTTTTTTTAAATAAGATGGCATGGCACTGTTCTGAAGACGTCACATCCGTCGTCAGAGGAGATGAAGATGAGGAGTTGAACCTCATTTCAAACTGGATTTCGAATAAATCATTCAAAGGCTTTCCATACTGGCTTGGTGCTTTAGTGGATGTGAAGTATATGGACTGAGTTCCACATTGTGCGACACAAAAAAAGACTTTTTGGTGCTTGGTGAGGCCCGAGGTCGCCAATCTTGTTGCAGGCTGTGCTCCCGATGATTTGCTCTCTGATATAAATGTGATTTTTCTGTTTTTTTTTTTTTTTTCCCCTGGGCGTTTTAAAAGGATCATGTCTGTCTTTTATCTGCTGATGTTTTTGTGCAATTTGCAATGGAAGCTCTTCTCTTCACTGCACTGGTTGTTTCTTTTTTACTCTGGACGTGTTTGTTGGTTGATTATGGTTGATGTACTCTGCGGATATTTTGGTTCGTACCCGAAGTGTTGCTGAAAATGGCTTTTTTGTTGTTGTTGTTGCCACATTTGCATCAAGTGGTCCATGGCACTTCAACACGTGGGTACGGAATGGTTTAGGTTGCTGGTGTGGCTGTTAATAGTCATATGGAGGCCTTGGCTATACTTGCTAGTCCTTGATTCTTTTCCACTGGTAATTCTTGGGACCAGAAAAAGTACCTGGGGTGATGAGCTGATACCCAAGGGACACCTGGTTTTATTGTTGAGTCTTGTTCCAAGTCAAATTCTTGCCTCCCTTCAAACAGCTCTTGCTACCCTGATGGTAGGGTGCCGAAATGTGGTCTGGACTGCTTTTGACATTGGAAATTGGTAAAGTTGCTTTTGATTTTTACACCAATCCTTGTCTATTTATAAATTTACACCTTTGCATTTTTCCTTTTTTTTTTTGGTCTTTAATCAAAAAAATCAAAAACAAAATTTCTGTGCTAATGTTATTAAGGTCTAAGATATACCCCAGCCCTGTCAAAAGAGGAAGTATGTTGGAGTGATGGTGGGACAGTGGATCAGCTGGTAAAGCGTTGGCCTGACAGTTCTGTGGACCTGGGTTCGATCCCGTCTCCGCCTGTGTGGAGTTTGCATCTTCTCCCCGTGCCTGCATGGGTTCTCTCCGGGCACTTTGGTTTCCTCCCACATCCCCAAAACATTATTTGGGCACTCTAGATTGCCCCTAGGTGTGATTGTGAGTGTGGCTGTTTGTCTCGATGTGCCCTGCGATTGGCTGGCAACCGGTTCAGGGTGTACCCCGCCTCCTGCCCAATGACAGCTAAGATAGGCTCCTGCGCACCTCGTGAGGATAAGTGGCTAAGAAAATGGATGGATGGATGTTGGAGTGATAGATCTGGACTGGGAGATGATCTTTGTGTGAGTAGGAGGAATCAAGTTTGGCCTGGGTTGTTAGTGGAAATTTGAAGACGTCGCCACAAGTCCATGCACTTCTAAGTGCATTTAAAAAAAAAAAACACACACAGTGGTACAGTGACTTGATGAATGCGTTCTGTAGTTTACTACGTGAGCAAATCAACCTTGAAATTAACCAAAACTAAATTAATTTGTGCCACATCCGCAAAAAAAGTTTTTTTTTTCAATTATGGAAAATAGCGTTTGATTGAAAATAATATATTTGTATTGAAGACATAAAAGAAAATGTTAAAAAATGGTTTTATAAAGTGTAATTACTGTACATAGTGTACTTTTGTTTGTTGGATTTGTGGTTTTTAAAGTGTGAGGCGTAGTGAGTAACTTTAGGTGCTGTCGCGCTGGAGTTGGCTGTGCCAGCGGTAAGTCTGGATGTGAGCGTCTGGGTTGGAGTTGTGGCCCTCAGCAGCTAAATCGTTTTGTATTTGTGTGTTTTACTGTTTTCCCTGTTCAGTAAATAGTAGAAAGTACTTTGTCGACTGTGGCTCGTTAGAGTACCTTCATTGCGCCATTAAAAAAAAAAAATAATAATAAAATTGTCATTTCGGTGGTAGCATATCTTTAGCTGACTTGTAACCAGCGCTTCGGCTAACTATTTTAATCATGGATTAATGTAGTCTATTTTTTTGGATGAATTGGATACAATGTTTTATTTTGTAACTTTCATTCCATTTAGTAAAAACAGTACAAGAGTATATTATTCACATGAAAAGTGTAGAATTATAAACCATTGATAATTCAGTTCCCGGTTTGGTTCGTAATGCGTCAAAAAGAAAGCCAGTAATGTTGATCATAGTCTTTCAAAGTAATAGCGACGTTTTCAAATAAGTGAATACTCGGTTCTCGAATGTCTCCGTTCTCGAACAAATCTGTTTTCAAATGGAAAATTTTGCTTCTGTTTTCGGGCGAAAATCGGTACACGAACGGCTGCGGTAAAACACGGAAATAACAACATAACGCGCGCGGCCCGACCAGCTGACCCACGACGCATGTTGTTAGTGTGTCTAACGCAGACTCTGTACGCAGATGTTGGAAATATCGATTTGGTTTTCAAAGAAATCAGCTCTTGAACAGCCTTCTGGAACGAATTGTGGTCGAGAACCGAGGTTGTACTGTACCTGTTTTTGACTCAACGCGAGGGTTTTTTTTTTTTGGGGGGGGGGTGACTACAGAAATCAGAACACACAACAACACGGAATTGTGGGGCTGAAATTTGAAATTATTAGGATTTGAACAATTTTTAATGAAAGAAGTTCATTTAATTGTTGCACCACGACTTCATTTAAAATAGTTTCATAACAAGAAAAATGTCAACAAAGGAAGGGTAGCACTGGGAACTGACAAGTTGAAAGTTAGGGGAAGGGAAAGTCAAGGTACTACTTTTGTTCTGGCCTCTGGCTCTATGCCTCATGCATATATGGGGATTCTTCTATTGATGGTGTGGTTTGTATTTATATTGATTCCGACTCAAAGTTGTATAAGGCTTGAGCTGGTGTGAAGTGGTGCTGAATCAGGTTGGTGGCGCTCTAAAGCTGTGCTTTGTGTTCAATTTTTTGTTTGTGTAGCACTGCTGTCTGTGCTTTGAGATTTCCCGATGGACTGCTGATCTTTTGCTGGGTGCTTGTTTTGCTCACGCTAATGACGTAGCGCTAATGTGTCGCTTTGGTCCGTGATCTGCTCTGATGTGTTTTTAAAAGCACGAAATATATTTTTTCCACTGTTTCGCTGTGGTTTTGCTATACTGTTGAAGTATGTGATGCTGTTGCTAACTTTATGTCATCTGGTGGCTGCCTGTTAATATTTATAACTATTTTTGACATGCATTTGTAGATGTTTAGTTCATGAGGTTTTATTTGAATGTTTTCCAAGGCTTTTACAAGGCAAGGCTTGGTTTCAGTGTCCGGTAGAACACTGGTCCTTAACACCCGGAAACCGCAGGGTCAATTGGGTGGCATGGCCGTTGTTTTCATTGGATAAATGGTTTTTTTCAGTGGTTTAGCTATTTGTAAGGAAGTTGCTACCTCACAACTTATCTTCGCCCAATGAGCTGTTGCGGTATTGTTGAGTGGATTTTTGACATTTGGTAGGAACAGACAAATATGCCAAACCACGGAAGGTGGGAGTTGCCTTATTTCTTTGGTCAAAGTCAATTTGAACTGGCTTGTTTGAAGAAAAAAAATCGGAGCTCCAGAGCAAAGTGCCCAGGCCTGCTGGAAAGGTTGCCCGCCCAGGAGGGTCCTTGAATGGGGCACACCTGGCGATAGGAGGCCCTTATAAACTCTGGTTCTTTCATTTATTTATTTTTATTTTTTGTACTAACACAATTTATCTTGGCTTTGGGATTCAAGCATTGTAGAGTAATCGGGGAAATTTAGAGGCCCTAGGCTGGAAGTCATTTTAAATTCTCTTTGGAGGCAGAATACAGGGAGTCCTCGGTCTACGACTGAGTTCTGTTCTTACGGTAGCGACTTAACTCGAATTTCGACTTCAGTCGGATTCCACCGTTAAAGTCAGAATTGACATCAAAATACTTTGTATGAAAAACAAATGCATTGAAATAAACAAGATGACGCACTTACATAACTGCTGAGATGTGGGTGGAGATAGAAGAAGGGGAGGCGGTCCTTAGCTATTGCGAAGGAACCTGGTCCTCAATCCTCTCCATCTCGACAAGTCTTAAAGAACCTTGTTTTGGGATCATTGCATCCAGCGTAGGAACAGAACCCCTCATGTGCGCTGAAATGCGGGCTTTGTCTTTAATAATTATCACCACGGTCGACCGACTGAAGCCTTGGTTGGTGTTGGTTTCTCTACTTTCTCCAATCTTTTTATGATCTTGAGCTTCGTTTCCATGGTAGTGGATTTTCCTTTGCCTGCAGAAGCACTGCTTAAAGACAGAGCTTTCTTCTTTGGGGTCATAATGTCTAAAGAGGAGGGCGAAAAATGCGAAGATACTCCCGGCGCACAAACACGGACAATCGTTAGCCAGACAAAATGGCGCACGGGGGACGGGTGTTGTAAAGTCGAAAACGTCTTAGGTCGAGACCGTCTCAACCCGAGGACTCCCTGTATTCTAATTAGACGTCAGCCAAGAATACATGTAAAGCAGAGATACGTCTTTGTTTGTTAGTTTATCTTTATTGACATACGTATATTACATTCTGAACATTTCATTCAAATAACTGAAGTCTGTGTTAAGTCTCATTTGTGCTTGTGGACTGTATGAACATAAACTTGAAAATTTTGTTCTCATAAAGAAAATCGGGAAATTATTTAGCCCCAACTAAGTGTGTCATAAACGGGACAAAATACAAATTTATCACCTGGATGCTTGCGGATGTGTGTCAAACTTTGCAGTAACTAAGCTAACCATAACTGCTCTTCCATATTTACATTAGCTCTCAAAATCCTCACTCTTCTTCATGTCTGGGAAACACTTTTTTTTTGTTAAAGTTTCTGCAGTACACTGCATTTATTTCCCTATTTAGTGGGAACATAAATGATCAGTCTCCTAAATGTATGATCTTCTATATAATAACGTTTTATATGAGTAATGTTTCAACCAGGAAAGTACATCTCAATTTGGTTCACGTTGTAATGGCCCCGTCACTCAATGACGTTCTGGTCAGCGTTCTATAGCCTTTGAGGAAACGTTGGTAGTCGCCCATGCTCGCCGTGATAGCGCCAGAAGCTAGTGAACGTCAATGATCGCTGGGAATCGGCGGAGAACGTCGGTCCAGGAAAAAAAAGTTTTGACCATTTACAAAAGTTCTCACCGAGACCAGCATTCATCAAGGTTTAATTTTAAAAGTTCAAGAACGTTCGTGGAACGTTTTACTAACGTTCGCCGAGCGTTGCCCGCATTTGGCTATCGTTAGTCAGTCGTTACTGCCCACACGGCGTGTAACTAAAGTCAAACGAACGTCCTTTGGCGTCCATTGAGCGTCATTCGAGCGTTTCCCGAACGTACATGCATATGGGTATATAAACCGATGCTTTGCATTCTTACTTGGAGCGCTAGTTGCTGAAGTCCGCACCCCACCTTTTTTTCATCTAGGCGGCATGATGCTGACTGTTCAAACTCACGAGAACAACCGAAGTGACTGAAATTTCCAACGTTTTCGTTCCCGTTCCAGTGTAAAAATTACACGCCAGCAAAACTCTATTCTGTCGTTATTCACCCGTTTAGTCACGCTCAACACGCTCGTCTAACGTTGACAAATCGCTCGTCGCGCGCCAATGACTCGTTAGCACATGCTAATGGTTTTTAGGGGTATCTTATTTGGTTCCTGTTCCATGCTTCTCGTGCGTTTAGACACGCTTTAAGTCATGCGTTAGACACACGTTAATCACACGCTAGATGTGTCATCCTCGTTTGAGAACGCTGAAAAATAGAACAATTGAAATGTTCAGAGAACGTTGACCAGAACGTCACGGTGTGACGGAGCCTTAAGGTAAATATGACTCGTCCACCATATTTCTATTAAATGTTGCCTTTTTTTCTTTCTGAAAAAACTTATGTTCCGTCTGTCAGCCAATCTAATGACAGAATTTTGTACAGTTTTGCCCAAAACGTACTCTACTACAGGATAGGTGCTAAATACTGAGACAATATGGTTCGTATATTTGTAACTGTATGCCCTGGACCACAGCCTACTGATTGGTGCAAACAAGGTTTATTTGGAACTAAGACATCTCACATATACATTAGGAGGAGATCTTCAGTCTGCAGGTCTTTCCTGTCTATGCTCTGTTGATCCTGTCCTGTTAAATGCATACTATAATATGGTTTCTATGTACAGATGGCCTTGGAACTGAGCTCTTTTTTAATTCTTCTGTAAATGTTTTGCACCTTCACCCCCAATTCCTCATGAAAGAATGATTGTTTCCAAATGTATGGTTTAGGATGCACACCCCAAAAAAAATAATTCTCAAGTTTTGAAATAAAATGTTATACGATTTTTTTGGGGGACATCTGGAAACCACGGGTCTGGTCTTCTGTGCTCCTGATCTGACAGCAGTGTTGCTTTCTCCCCAGGTTATAGGCCTGTTGATTAGCTGTCAGTATGGCGGTAGTCATCAGACTGCAAGGTCTGCCCATAGTGGCCGGCACCATGGACATCAGGCACTTCTTCTCTGGCCTCACAATCCCTGATGGGGGCGTACACATCGTGGGTGGTGAGCATGGCGAGGCCTTCATTGTCTTTGCCACCGACGAGGATGCTCGGCTGGGAATGATGCGCACAGGTGGGTCCATTAAGGGCTCCAAAGTATCGTTGTTGCTCAGCAGTAAGACGGAAATGCAGAATATGATCGAATTGAGCCGGCGGAGGTTTGAAGGCGGCACCGGTGCGACCGAAACCGCCCCGCCTGCTACGGCTAACCGCCAAGCTGCCGTGGCGGCCATACCCGCGATACAGTCGGCCACGGTGGGGAGAAGCGTTAGCCATGGAAACCCCGGTTTCACTAATACTTCTGCTGTGGCGACAGCAACCTCATCACAAGACACTCCGATTCACAAGGCTGCAGCCAGCCTGGCGCATATGGTGCCCAACTTTCCCCATGGCTACAGCGCCGCACCTGCCATCACCACAACCCTGCCGTCTCTCAATCCAGGTCCTCCGCTCATTGCGCCCATGCCATCGATGCCCACAATGTCCACGGTTCCTCCTCCTGTGTCATCGTTGCCACCTGTCCCTACTGTCACCCAACTTTCCCATGGCCCTCCTGTACCGCCAATGTCCCACCTCTCCCACATGTCCTCCCTGCCGCCCTTCAACCCCACCATGCCACCACCTGGAGGACTTGCCTCAGGACTCCCTTTAGGCACCCCTAACCCAATGCTATTCAACCCCCTCAACCCTCTTGCGTCTCTGGGTCTTCAGGCTCACATGAAGGCTGCTGCAGTCACAGCCACGGCAATTGGTGTGTCAACTCCAGATGAGTTGTTTGTCCTCTTACAAAACCTACCGTTCTCCTGTTCAGAGATGGAGGTCAGGGAGTTTTTCCGGGGTCTGGGGGTGGACGGAGTGCGCTTTTTCCGGGACGGGCAAGGTCGTCCCACTGGCCGCGCAATGGTCAAATTCTTCATGCCCCAAGACTGCTTTGAAGCCATGAAGCGGGGTGGTGGCATGATGGGTCAAAGGTTCATCGAGATCACACCGAGCTCTGAGAGACAATGGGCTAGCCTCAATCACAGCACCATGCTCCCGACTCCCCAAATTAACACGAAACCAAACAGTCATACACAAGACCAGCATCAACGACCTAGTCACGCTGGCGACATTGGCCGGGATCAGCGAGGGAGGTCAAGATCTCCGCATCGTCAGGAGTTCTGCGTTTACCTGAAAGGCCTCCCTTACGAGGCTGACAAAAAACAGATCAAGGAGTTCTTTAAGAACCTATCCGTAGTGGAGGACACCATGTATATTGCCTACGGCCCCAATGGACGAGCCACAGGTGAGGGCTTTCTGGAGTTTAAAACGGAACAAGATTACAAGACTGCACTGGGTGCTCACATGCAATACATGGGGTCCCGCTTCATCCAAGTACACCCCATTAGCTACAAGGGAATGTTGGAAAAGATTGACTCCATTCGTAAGCGTGAAGCAGCGCAGAACAATGGCAAGAGCCAAGATAGTCTAAAAACTGAACCTAGGAACTGCGCACATATCACCAACATTCCTTACAATATCTCCAAGAAGGATGTCCGTGCTTTCCTGGAGGGCATCGGGCTTTATGAAGACACGCTGAAAGTTCTCACCGACAGCCACGGCAATGGCTTAGGCCAGGCTATCTTCCAGCTTCAGACTGAAGAAGACGCCCGCAAAGCAGAAAGACTTCACCGCCAGAAGCTTAACGGCCGTGATGCATTTGTTCACTTGGTGACCTTTGAGCAGATGAAAGAAATTGAAAGGAACCCCCCACCTCAAAACAAGAGAGGTCAAAGAAATCCACAGCAGAACCAGCAGAGCCAGATCCAGATCCAAAGCCAGCATCAGCAGGCTCCGGCAGTTCCGCAGCAGCCCCAGATTAATCCTTTCGGCGCGATTGGCGGTGAGGAGTTTAACTTTCTAAGAAGCACCATGGGAAACCTCAACAGTTCCCCGTTTGTTACGCCGTTCTCTACTGCTGGAAACGGCTTAGCGAGTCACCCTCCACTCCCCCCATTGGCAGCAGGGCTAGGGGAAGTTAACCTGGCTGTCGCTCCGCCGCTCATTGCCGGTCTCCCTGGAGCGCCGCTTCTGGAGCCGCCAGGCTTTCGACCTGGTGCGGCTGGGGTACCTACATTTGGTCAGGATGGGCTAAGAGGCTTATTGCCCTTTGATAACAACAGGAAACCAAATGTAGGAGCACAGAACAGAGTTGGGCCCGGGGCTAACAACAACAACAACAGCAACAACCAAGGGCGTCAAGTGGGAGCGCCTCCCGGTGGACCTCCAGTTTTCAACCCTGGCTCCGACGGTCTCTTGATTCCTCCTGGGGCGCCCAACAACCCTAACATTCACCGTTCTTCTGTCCCATCTGCCACCGCCCCAACGATAGTTAAGCTTCAGAACATGCCATTCACAGTCACCACAGACGAGATCATGGACTTCTTCTATGGCTACGAGGTGCTCCCTGGATCCGTTTGCTTGCAGTTCAGTGACAAAGGTCTGCCCACCGGCGAGGCGATGGTTGCTTTCCAGAACCCCGAAGAGGCTTCCGCCGCCGTCCTGGATCTCAATGACCGGCCAATTGGCGCACGGAAAGTCAAAATTAGTCTGGGCTAAGAAACCCGTTTACCCCAAGTCTCCAACCAAAGCAGACAGACCCTAAATATATACCCCTTTTAGTCTGAGCTGGTGATGGTCGGGACTGGTGGCTACAGTTGGGTGGCATCTTGTTGAATGTGGTCGCCATTAGAGGGTCGGGCATCATGTACTTGGGACTGAACTGTTAACGCAACTGATCTAATCGACCTCCTAATACCACTACTATTACAATACAATTTTAGAAACCGTTATTATTAATGGGAAAAAAAAACAAGCCTGGGACCAATTGTTTTTGGTTGCAAGTGCTTTTATGGTTAAAATACGATAAAAACGCCACAAAGATCTGGTTCTAATTTTTGCCACTAGCTCTGAACCAGCCCACACCATCTCAGTGCAAATGGGGTCCTACTGCTAGACCATACCGCCAACACAATTTATGACAACATAGCAACACCACTTTAAAATGTATTTCCTGGGTGCTCCCATTTTTTTTATTCACTGACTTGATGAATTTCGGAAAGTATAGCACCACCACTTTAAAATGTATTTCCTGGGTACTCCCATTTTTTTTTTTTTTTTTTTTTTTAAATTGACTGACTTGATGGTCATGATGATGACCAATTGCTGGAGGAACAACAACAAAAAAAAGCTGAATTATGTTCTGTTGCTATGGTAGCACTCATGTTACAGCCATCATGTGTAAGTCGTGCTCCGGCTGAAGTTGTTTCACGTTTGCGGTCGCTATGCTATTGTCGCTCCATGCTTCGTAGCTATGCTAATATCCTCCATATGTTGTTGTGGTAAAAGGCATTAGAATTTGTGCCCTTGTCGTCATGCGCAATGGTTACTTTTTTGCTGTTCTGCTTTTCCACATTAAATGTCTGCTCTTCCGCCCCCCACCCCTCACCCTCCCCTCTGCTCCTGTGTCGCATTGACGATGGTGAAAAGCAACTACTGTCAGTCTGGTTCCGAAGGGATGGAACAGTGTCCGGTAAATTTCTCTGGGAAGTTAAGATGGGGGGAATTTAGGAAATAATCGACATTGGCAACGTTTCATGGGATGATCGGAATTATTGTGAGATCTCTGGAAATTAAGGCTAATAGAAACACATCATATTCTTGCATAAATATCAATGCACTGGTACCTTTTAGGTACCAGGGACCCAACCTAGGTGGTTCTTTGAGATACGAGCTGTCTGGTCAGTATTTTGCTTTGTGGTGAGCAAAAAAATTGAAATAGTTTTTGATGTTTAAAAAAAAAAAAAAGCCACCCTTTAACATGTAGAAATGTAACAATACTCACGCATATATTCTTTATCATCTGCAAAGAATGGTTATTACTCCAGCTTCCTGAGGATCTGAGACAGTATCGTGTGCTTTACATCTGGTATGTCTGTAGTTATACAACTCCATCGTGGTCAAGTCGTGCACACGAGGAGGAGCAGCACAATGTCTATTGAAATGAAGCAAAAACTGCTTAATTTCTTTCCATTTTAACATGTAGATGAACATTATGAAGGTTGTCGTGTTGCTACGAAGTGGGATGGGCTTCTCTGTCTCCTGTTTTGTTTTTGTTTTTTCTTTTTCTATCAGTCATGTCTGAAGAGTCGCTGAATGATTTTATTTTATTTTATTTTTTTAATGATGATGTCGCTGTGTTTGGATGTCCCAACCTACGTCAGTGATGCGTGTACACACAATGTCGGTGTATGAACTGTAGCGTCAGCAGTGTTTTTCGTTTGGTAGTATTTTTTCTGTGGTCCGTATATAGATTTTGGGATGTTTTAAGTGTCTGTATGATGCCACAAAACATGCTTTGCTTGTTTTTTGGGGGGGCTAATAAAAAGGAAGTACAGGACATTGTCCTTGCCTGCCAGACTGCCGTTCTCTCGTCTCTTTCTCTTTATCTTCTGATGATTCCCTGACTTTTGCTGATGTTTCGTCGCCACTTCGACCAGAAACTGTAAAAGATTGAAATTTTAATTCTTTGTTTTAGCTGTCGTCACCCTGAAGGAATCTTGGGGCCGCACTGAAATGATGAGGACAAAAAAATGTCAAATTTGGGAGGGGGGGGGGATATATATAATTTCAGTTAAATAAACAACTGCCAACAGTTTTTTTTGAGGAAGGGGGGCAAATTGCAGTTTTACAATGACCATTTCTTGTAAATTTGTTTACTGTTTTTACTCTAATAATTGGATTTGTCTCGGAAAATTTACGTTTTCCCTGTAGAGTAAATATTTTGCTCACCTAATAAGTTTTATCTCGAAAACTTTTTTAAAATGTCCTCACGTAAAATTAAACTAATTATAATATTCCATTTGTCTTCAAGTCAAGTCAAGCTCATACAATTTTTTTTTTCCCCTTGTACTATTGTGATGATATGCTTGTAATTCTCACATTTTTTTAACCCCTCTTTGGTGTGACCCCATTTTTCCTGCTTATATTTTTAACGACAGTTTAAAGTATAGCAGAGAGATTTGACAATAAGTTTGATACAGTCAAGATCTACACGTTATTCAAGGTTTAAGAAATACAGCCACCAGGCTGAGTGGCTGTAGGATTGCTTTGTTCAATTTGAGTTGCTGCTGCTGTTGCCATCTTTGATGCACAATTTTCTCATTTTTATCAATGATATTGTCTTATATTGCCACCTGGTCTAACCTAGAAGAACCTCAATTGCGTTGGCGTCTTCATTAATGGTGGAGATCAGACTTGAAACCATGCATTATATTTGGGACGTAAGTAATTTGACTTTTTTTTTAATTAGTTTTAAAAAATAGACGTGTTGTTCTATGGAGAAAGCTGTTGCTAGTGCACTGGAGTAAGTGGTTTGCCTTGGATGCTTCCTGTTTCATTGCATACGAAAGAGATGAGTTGCTGTTCTATTCTATATACAATTCTCTGAAAATTTCCACCCGTTCTCTGCAGTTTTTGCCGACGTCACTGCGATGGCATCGAAAATGAGTGACTAAAATTAAGCAGTGATGTGCAGAAGTTGCCTGCGCACTACATCCGGTTCAAGTGTGTTCCCTTCAAGATAAGGGCATAGAAACATCTTATTTTATTCATTTTTTTTTTTTTTGCCTGACATGTTTTGGGTGGATAACTGCTAGGTAATCTTGACTTGTCATTCTAGTGCTTAGTAAAAATTAGTGTTTTAATTACACAAAGTTGCAGAGGGAACTCTGATTGGTGATGAGTTGCAAGGTTATGTTGATGACGTCAAGCAGACGCTATGACTGAGATGTTTTTCATGATTCCAGTCGATCATTTTGTCATTTTAACAAGAGTAGGCTGGTTTTATGCTCCCAAAAGTAGCGAAAGTACGCAGTGCTCTGCACTAGCGTTAAGGAACGCTTTTATTTTGAATGGCTGGGGCTGGAAGTCGTCCTCGTAGCTGCTCCAATGCGGGTGGTCGACACTTCTTTCTGTCCAATCAGAGAACTATTCTTCTGCGTTGCTGTCCAATCATAATAGAAAATCTGCTGTGGTGTTCGCTTCCGATTGTGATTGTGGCTGCCAGGAGCAAATTTCGTCACTTCGAGCCAAAATTGTAGATATATTTTTGGAATTCACTATATCCAGACTGATGTTAAAGTTTAACCAGGTAACAGTGATTTTGCTCAGCTAATATTAATATCAACGGAGTGTAGTTTTTTTTCCGTCCTCCCGGTGTGTGCTACTCCACCCTGTTTTGTGTCTCACGCTAATTATCGTTTTTACGTGCTTTTTTTTTTTTTTTTTTTTTTACACGTTTATGACTTTGACTTTTTCACGTTTCACTGAGTGTGACCAAAAATTCGCGTTTGCCCAGTTACAGTGTTGAGTTGTTGCCCAGAATGTCAATTCAGTATCGAAATATAATGGGGCGTGTAGTGTAAAATTAATATCTTACGGTTTGATTTCACAAGATTACGCAATTTTTCCACGTACATTTAATTTTTTTCCTCCTAATGTCACACATTTAAGCTCATTTTTTAAAATGTTGTGATATTGCGGTAACGGTTACACTTAAAGACGGGATGGCTTCTTTGGACGCTCACCAGTGGCGTCGCTAGACCTGTTTTGGGGGGCGGGGAGGGGGTTGGGGGCTTCCAAATCTCCCTAAAAAAAAAAAAAAAAGTGTATATCTCATTCCAAGTGATATCCTGTTGCTGATTGTTGGAAGATTGTGTTCTGTCCAAAATCAAATCTAGAGTCAGAACACGAACTACTAGTTTCTGAAACAAATGCATGTATTTTTTTTTCTTCCTTCTTTACACAGATGGCAGACTGTGTGTCTAAAGTGGAGCTGACTGTCTCCTGTTCAAACCTGCTGGACAAGGACATAGGGTCCAAGTCGGATCCTTTGTGTGTGCTGCTGCAGCGGTCTGGAAAAGACAGCTGGACTGAGGTAACGAAGCAAGTCCTGCGAGTACTTCCTTCTCTATGTAACCAAACTAATGTCTTTGGCCATTAGCGTAAAACTAAAATTTAAAATAAAACGATATAGACAGGTGCTAGTTTCGTCAGCCTGTGTTGAAATTTTAGATTTAAGGTTCTTGCTGGAGTCAAACAAATCACTCACGTTCCCAAAAAGAATAATTAAAATAAGAATTTTACTTTCAGGAGTGCTCAATTATTGATAGTAGCAACAGTGATAGCAAAGATGTTCGACAATACATTGCAAAAGACTTCAATATCTTGTCCGAAATATAAACATCCATCCACTATTTCAATATTAATGCACGTTATATTTGAGATCATTATAAAACTATTACTCCTTAAACTTAAGCAATGAATATTTCAACATAAATTGTGTAGCAACACACACAGACAGACAATATATCTATAGTCTTTGTACTCTATGTAAGATGGCGAATATTACCACACTGTACTGAGTCACTTACAGTAGGCGAGTGTAACGTGTCTTGGTCTGCATGACCGTATTATTATTATTATTACACATTCTCTCGTTGGCCAAGATTGGTGGACCCAAAGGAGCAGCACAACTGGATTGTTGCAATAACTCCCGATGCTTGAGCTCTTCAATTTGAACACTTTTCTACTTCATTATATTACTCAATTTTTATAAAGTACAATATTATGGAGTCTTAAGTTTTCTTTATTAAAACCACAGACACCACTTTTGTTATTTTGAATTGCACTTGTTCTGGCACAAAAAAAGTGGTATTGTTCAATCCCTGCGGTCCTGTTCTACCAAGCAAACTCTTCCGTGTGTTTCTTTGGCTTCAGTTATGCCGCACCGAGCATCTTCAGAACACCTCCAGCCCGTCCTTCAGTCAGCGACTCCGTCTGGACTACCAGTTCGAGACGGTGCAGAACCTCAAACTTGGCGTTTACGACATCGACAACGCGTCCCGGGACCTCGGGGACGACGATTTCCTGGGAGGTGTGGAGATCACCCTGGGACAGGTAAACTCAGACTTGAGCTCGGGTAAAAGTTTTGAACTCTGGCCATAGCCCGTCCGCTCATTCACCAGGATTCAAACCGACCACCTTGTGATTCTGTTTTCCAGATAGTTTCCAGTAAAACGCTGACCAGGCCGCTCCAGCTGAAGAAAGGAAAACCTGCTGGGAAAGGGACCATTACTGTATGTAGTTGGTTTGTAGTTGTCTAATTGTATAATTTTAATTTCACAACTTTTCATGTCCATGCCTAGATCACCGCAGAGGAGATAAAGGACAATAGATCCATTCAGTTGGAGCTCGAAGCTAAAAATCTTGATAAGAAGGTAGTTGTTTATTCCCATCCTTATCTGTGATTTTTATTATTTTTTTTGTATTCTGGATCACACTGATGCGTTCGTGCTTCAAATCGATTTTATTATCTTACAAAGACAAGCCAGCGGAAATCATTGTTAGATTAATCACAGCAAGTAGTTCAGGCCCTGAAGGGGCAAAGCAGCCCCAGGCCATCACACTGCCACAAGTGTTGGACACACAGCATGCTCTTCATCAAACATTTAGCGTAATTTCCGGCCTACAAGCCGCAACTTTTTTCACACACTTTCAACCCTGTGGTTTGTGCGGTGATGTTTAATTTGTGCATTGTTTTCTAACGGCCACTCGAGCGGAAAAGGTGAGAATGAGACCGGTGGAATATATGTGCAGAGGAAGTGACTTTTACCGTCTGCGCTGCGTTAGCGCTGTGCTAGCTTGTTGCTGCTGTGTTACTTTCATGTCTCAGCGATATTTACCGGTAAGTTTTATTTTAACTGGCCCTGTTAGCGTTACCGCGGCGCTAGGTTTAGTACAGCGCTCGCGCTAAACTCTTTCTGTGTCCCATCTTTCTTTGTAAATATCTCGTGTTTCACTGTGGGCACTTGCGGCTTTAACACAGCTGCGGCGTATGTGTGTACCAAATGGTATTTCCGTTACAAATTATGGTCTGTTGGCTGGGAATTATGGTACTTGCGTCCCAAGTGGCACATTTGACAGCAAAGCGTCCTACATTGTCAACCAATCCACAAACAGATGCAGTCAAAAGCACCTGAAGTACAAAAGTTATGCACCTCAACATAACAGACCCAGCACTACTTTTGTAAAAAAACAACAGACTTGTGAAATATGATGGAATGCTTCATTAGTAATTGTCTCCGTGTGTGTGTGTGTGTACTTTGTTTGTTTGTTCAGGACACCTTTGGGAAGTCGGACCCCTTCCTGGAGTTTTTCAAGAAAGGAGACGATGGCAAATGGCAGCTGGTCCACAGAACAGAGGTACGCAAATACCGTATTTTCCGCACAATAAGGCGCACCTAAGGGGCATTAATTTTCTCGAAAGCCGGCGGTGTGCTTTATAATCCAGTGCGCCTTATATGTGGATCAATATTGAGCCGCATCAGGTCTCGCGACTACGGCAAGCAGCTGCCGACTCCATTTTTCTCCCCTGTAGAAGAAGTAGCGCGCAGTGCATGCTGGGATATATGACTGCACGAAGCGTGTCATTTCATTTCTATTTGTGTTTGTGTAAAGAGCCCAAAATGACTCCTATACTACGTCACTGACTTTACCTCGGGGGAAATAACAAGACGGCTGTTTATTAATTTTGGGAGTGAACGGAGTTGTCAGAACACCGGCTTGTAAAAAAATTCACTGAAGGCCATTCACTGAAGGTGCGCCTTATAATCCGATGCACCTTATAGTGCAGAAAATACAGTATTGGTGTTTCAGATTGTCTTTGAGCGGCTGGCACTTGTTTACCTGTCCGTCTACGTCTGATATTGTCAATGTGCGTTTGTGCAGGTCGTGAAGAACAACCTGAATCCAAGCTGGAAGAAGTTTTCGGTCCCCCTGCAGACGTTTTGCAGCAGCGACCTAGAAAGGCCTCTCAAGGTTTCCGCCGATCCGAACGCAGCTCTTCACCAAGGTCTCCGGCCACTCACTTCCCAGCCTTGACGCGCTCTCTGTCGCCCTCAGGTGGATTGCTCCGACCACGACAGCGACGGCTCGCACGACCTCATCGGCTCGTTCACCACCAAAGTGTCGGAGCTGCAGAAAGCGGCTGGCGGTTCGCCGGTCAGCTCACTGGTTGCAATGGCCATGCTCTTCTTCTTCTGCTTCTGGTTCCCCCTATTCTTAGTTGTACTCTTCCTCATATTATTTGTGATTTATGTTTCAGGTGGCGTTTGATTGCATCCATCCGGAAAAGCAGAAGAAGAAGAAGAGCTACAAAAACTCTGGGGTGGTTTCTGTGAAGAGCTGCAAGGTACTGCTTTGCTCCAACCACAATTTGATACAATTCACTTCACTTGCAATTCTTCTTCTTCTTTTTTTTTTTTTTTTGGCTTCTCCTGTTAGGGGTCACCACAGCGTGTCATCTTTTTCCATCTAATCCTATCTCGTGCATCTTCCTCCAGTTAATACGCAATTTGATCCAGTACAATTCATCAATTACAATATGATACAATTTGCTCCAAAATAGAATGTTCCATATCACTCAATATCTGACATTATGCATTTCGCTCCAGTTACAAAGTGATAAAATGCACTTTTAATTATGGTAAGGTTCGATTTATTCAATTATGAATCACACTGATGGCAATTCGAATTACTCCAAATACAATTATATTAACTCCAACATAATTCACTCCAATTTCGATGTTTACTCTGATTACTTTGATTTATTACAATTACAGTAAGATTCAATTACAATACAGTTCACTACAATCGTAATACGAATCACTCCATTTATAATATAATTCTCAGTTATGATTCAATACACGCCAGTCATTTACATTTGAAAAATGTACGGGTGTTGCCAGTCATGCCCGCAGATTTAAAGTTACGGGTGTGGTCCACCAGTCATGCCCGCAGATATAAAGTTGGGGGTGTGATTCGGGATGGAATCTCAAGACCTTAAAATAACTTTAAATAACTTGTTATACCCGAGTATGTAGTTGTTAGCTGATATCATAATTTATTGACACTGCACAGACTGAGACAGGCATTTTTAGGGTGGGGGGGGGGGGTGAACGCGCGCATCGCCGCCACTGCCGTAAATAGGAGGTCGGCTTGCTAGAACTCTCCTTTATGTGCGTGCGCTCGACGTATCGACCACACCTGAATCAAGCGACGAGGTTGATGGTAGTCTAATGTATTTTTGGGGCGGGGTGGACGCCGTCACACGATCAACCAAAACTGCCTCGCGATCGACGCATTGGGCACCCCTGGTGTAACTGAATTTCCTTTGACATGGCTCATGATGGTGATGACCGAACAACCTCAGTACGGTTAACTTGCATTTCCTGTTTCCGGGTTGTTTAGGAGCAGTCTTGTTTTGTTACCAAAGTTTATGAAATAAACACGTAAATGAATGTGAAGACCGCACAAAATAAGGAACGTCTTTCAATATCTTATTTTTTCCACTCAAATAACAAATTTTACGCGCCTGATTTTTTTCGTGCTTGACTGTGCAGATTTGCGAGTGCGATGGGGCGTGTGCGCGATCGCGCTCGTCAAATGTGAGTGACTGATAAGCCAATCAAATTTACCCATTCATGGGCAGGGTGGCAATTTTTTGCCTTATTGAGATAAAAGTCTCCTAACAGGCCACAATCGAGGAAATACTTCTTTTTCGTTTAACACATTAAACAAAGGGCAAAAAAGATGTACCCTCTCGCAGGCAGACGGGTATGTTATCAGTTCTGTGAAGTGGTACATGCTAGAGATATGTTTATCAATTAATTTTTTGTTGTAGAACGACACTTACGCATTAATAATAGTGATGGATTAGCGTTTTGAAGACAAACTTGGTCTCTTTCTTCTCTTGGAAAACGCTCCACGTGTACTTGAGGCAGCCATGTCGGGTCAGAAAGGAAAGGGAAATAACTCCGTGCTAACTTTGACCGACGAGTTCTCCTCTCCTGATACCAAATTATGGCTTCAGATTAAAACGTTTCAATGTTTTAATATAGTAAAGGATATAATGCGTGAAAATCATGATGTCCTAAAAATAGGATGCTGCCCACGAATGGCTTAAAAGTATTCTGACCATATATCAATTATGCCTCAATCCAAATGTGACACATTACGATTCCCTCAAAGTCCGATATCAATTACTCAAACCACAAAAAGATTTACTTTAATTATGATACAATAAGATTCTGTCCCAATTACAATAAGATCCCGATAATCTCAGTGTGGTTCTTTTGACTTCAGTCTTAATCACAATTCACTCTGCTTACTGTACGATTGACTTAAATTGCTGTACCGTACGATTTACTCCAATTATGTTGTAACGAGGCGCATTTTGGCTGTTGCACGATGTGACTTCCCGTTTGTGTGCTTTCCAGTTAGCCACGCAGCACAGCTTCTTGGACTACGTGATGGGCGGCTGCCAGATCAACTTCACAGTGAGAGCTTTTTTTTTTTTTTTTTTTTTTTTTTCCCCCCCCTAACACACGCCCCTCACGTTAAGTTTGTGTGTAGGTGGGCATCGACTTCACGGGCTCCAACGGGGACCCTCGCTCGCCCAACTCTCTCCACTACTTGAGTCCGGACGGGCTGAACCAGTACTTGTCTGCACTCTGGTCCGTGGGGCAGGTCGTCCAAGACTACGACACGTCAGTACAACTTTCCTCATTTAAGGCTTGTTTATTACTCAACTGCAGATGGGCCAGGCCCATAAAACACTTAATTACTTATGTATAAATAACACGTAACCCTTGGAATTCACCTGGAAGCCCCGTTTTCTTTGCCTCAGTCGGTGCTGCTGTATTTGTTATCAAAATATGAAAATTCGTTGAAGTGTCCACGTGTTGTCGATGTTTGGCTAACTGTGACGATTTCTTCTTTTTAGTGATAAACTCTTTCCGCGTTTGGGTTTGGAGCCAAACTTCCTCCGGACTACCAGGTGCTTATAAACGAAAGCTTTCAAATGTTACAGAAGATCCATATTTTGTGACAGAAATCATAGAACGCTGACTCGTTATGGCCGTAATGGCGATTGTTCGAGATGTTAGAGGGAGAGAAAAGATCCAAGTTGACATTACCGTGAATTTGATGAAATAAGCACTATTTTGTTTAAAAAAAAAAAAAATTGGATTATAAAAAAATAAAAACATGCTTGTTCATGCTATTTAGCGTATCTGTGATAGTGTATCATGCTATTGCAGAGGGGAAAGTTCTTTGCATCTAGTGTCAACGCATTGTAAGTTACTAATCATGACCTTTGGGGCTCCAGGGGGGAGAAAAAAAGACTCTGCAAGCGTTTTTCACGTATCATTTACATTATCATAACAAGAGGCTAAAGAGTGGGTAGATAAGGATGACGCTAATTGCGTCATGAAATCACAAAACACTGAAATTAGTGCTTGGGTTATACATCACACTTGTTCCTTTGGTCTGCTTTGAATTCAGTTCCGGCAAAGAGTAAGCAAGTTCCAACAACCAAATAAGAAGGCAACCTGCACGCGTCTGGAGATATAAATGTAAAATAATTTGTGGCGGCGGCACCGTGGATCAGCTGGTAAAGCGTTGGCCTCGCAGTTCCGAGGTCACGGGTTCAATCCCGGACCCGCCTGTGTGGAGTTTGCATGTTCTCCCTGTGCCTGCGTGGGTTTTCTCCGGGCACTCCGGGTTCCTCCCACATTCCAAAAAACATGCGACATTAATTGGACACTCCAAATTGCCCCTAGGTGTGATTGTGAGTCTGGCTGTTTGTCTCCATGTGCCCTGCGATTGGCTGACAACCAGTTCAGGGTGAACCCTACCTCCTGCACTCCCCGCGACCCTTGTGAGGATAAGCGGCTAAGAAAATGGATGGATGTGTCTATTGACCAAAGTGCAACAATTGGGGAAACATCAGTGCAACATATCTGGTGGTGTTTCCTGCCCGTTGACAGCTGGGATAGGCTCCAGCACTCCCCCGCGACCCTCGTGAGGATAAGCAGTCAAGAAAATGGATGGATGGATAATTTGTGGCCCCCTAAAGCCGAAATGAAATAACATGTCAGCCGAGAACTGGGTCAGGGTAAAGTACATTGCTGCTAATCATAAATATTTACAAGATACAAGATAAGCTTTATTTAGTTCCACAATGAGAACAATCGTGTCCTTTCAGTTGCAATTGTGGACACAGGAAGAAGAAATTGCATGCAAGAGAAAATATGTTCACAAAAAGCTGATCAGCAGTTTCGTTTTTGTTTGCAAAATGTGGCAGAGTTTGAATTTACTTTTGAGATTCTGAGATCTTCAGCATCATTAGCTTTGGACAACACAACATTGAAGATGTCGTGTTGTGTATCCCGCAGGCCGCACATCACGAGTTCGCCCTCAACTTTAACCCCGCCAACCCCTACTGTCAAGGTACGCCATTTTGGATTCCTTGGAATAAGATTATTTAGTAGGAATGCCAAGAATCACGATTACTAGGTTGTGTCAAATGGGGGTTGAAATAAACCCAACCCAGGAAAATTAACACACCCCCTCTAAAAAAAAAAAAAAAAAGTACTTTGTATTTTAAAAGTAGCACGAAAAGCTTTTTTGTTAAAAATATACAATTGTTTCATCAAAAAACGAATGTTAAATCATATTCAAATAACCAACCTATTCAGTAAAAAAGTTACTTGTTTTCTCATAATAATCCAAAAAAAGAAGTCCTCTTAAAAAAATATGCCCTTTTCCTTGAATATATTTCGCAGAAAAAAACAGTTTCATCTAAAAAAATGTTTTAAATGTGCACATTATTTTCTTGAATAAAAACAAGACTTTCTCATATAAATTTCTATTTCCACAAATGATTTTCTCACCGTAAAAAATAGCTTTTTTGTTAAAAAATATTCAGCTTCTCTGTTATTCAAGTTTTTCGTGAAACCAGAAACCTTTTGTCCCTTTAAAATAGCCAACTTTTTTTTCCTCAAAGTGACATTAATTTTAGTCTCTAAAAATAACTACTAAACTTGACCTGACTACTAAACTCATATATTTTTAAAATGTTTATTCTCAAAATCTGAACTAATTTTTCTTGGAAATAGAAACAAAAAAATTAGCTACTTTTTTCAAGAAAATAATGACAACCTTGTTCTCCAAAAAAGTATGCAACTTTTCAGGAACAAATAAAACATTCTATTAAAAAAAAAAAAAAGACATCCATGTATCTTATTTTTTTTTAAACTTTTTATTTCTTGAAAAAATCCTTTTTCCTCCTTCCCTCCAATTGTCTCAAAATCATTTTTTTTTCTTGGAGGAGAAAAAAAACCTTTTTCTAAAGAAAACAACCTTTCCTCAATATTATTTTTCTTATTCTAAAAGAACCACGACAACTGTTATAAGATCAGAGCTTTTTTAAAACGGGTTTTATTTTCAAAATGTTTTTCTCGTCCAAAGCTATGCATTATTATTATTATTACGCATTGTTTACTCATCGTATTGTTCCGGCATCACTGCTTTGGGACTCCTTTTCGAAACATTTGAACTTTTTTGTCGCTTTTTAAGATCAAATGATATAAGAAATGCATGCAGTGGCGGCCATCTTTGATGGCGTTTTATTGTGAAATGTGGTCTCGGATGGGGTTTTATTGTGAAATGTGCTCTCTGATGGCGTTTTTATCGTGAAATGTGCACGTTCCACTGCGGCAGGCGTTCAGGGTATCGTGGAGGCCTACAGGATGGTTCTCCCGCAGCTCCGACTCTCCGGGCCCACAAACTTCTCGCCCATCATCAACCACGTGGCCTCCATCGCCTCCGGCGCCGCCCAGATCGACAGCGCCTCCGTGAGGACAAAACCCGCACTGTGCCCCCCCCCGTGGCGAGTCGTACGTGCGTTGATGGCCTCTATCCTCCGCAGCAATACTTCATCCTCCTCATCCTCACCGACGGCGAGATCACCGACCTGGATCAGACCCGGGACGCCATCGTGCGCGCCTCCCGCCTGCCACTGTCCATCATCATCGTGGGGGTGGGGCCGGCCGATTTCAAGGCCATGGAGCTGCTGGACGGGGACGACGGCGTGCTGAGGTCCACCGTGGGGGAGGCCGTCGCCAGGGACATCGTGCAGTTTGTCCCCTTCCTCAAGTACAAAGACGTGAGTGCGAACCAAGAAAAAATTTGCAAAAATCCACAAAATACCTGTCGTCCATCTTGAAAAGGGTTTGTAATTGCTCATCACTGCCTCAAGGTGGCACCAAAGCATTTTAAAGAGAAGCTCATAAAGTATCAACACCTCATCGACAAGTCTAGCTTGTCTGTAATCAGGAATTTTTAGCGGCTGTGAAATAGTTTATTATCAGGGGTGAAAGCATGATGTTTTCCACTTACAATCCAGGATGAACTTGCTCCTACTCAAAGATTTTAGAACAGTGGCACTGCATCGTGGTAAATAACGAAGATGGTGTTTTGGGGAATATCCTAATTGTCTCCGCATTCCCTCCCCAGGCGCCCCTGGAGACGCTGGCCAAGTCGGTGCTGGCCGAGGTGCCCACCCAGGTGGTGTCCTACTTCAAAATGAGAGGCCTGCAGCCCCTCAAGGTGCCCGCCAAGGTGCCCGCCAAAGCATAAATGCCAACCACTTCGACTGGTCCAATCAGCAGCGCTTAACTGGCAGCCAATCACAAGGCCAGGAGCAACTTTGCCATTTTTTCTTTTTTTTTTTTTTTTTTTTTTACTATGGTATTTTTGTTGAAATGCTTGTTTATACATTCAAAGGAGCATAAGGTAGAGGTACACGGAAATCAAAATATTCTATTAAATTCTAATATTCTATGACAAAATTGTAAAAATTAGCAATAGTCGGTGACAATTATTTATCATGGATTTATCATTTAGAGGCATTAACTGGAATTTGGAATGATCCAAATCTTAAAAATGGGTATCTGATCTCATTGATTTAATGAAAAAAAATAGCACCATGTAAATTGACTTTTGAATAGTTAGTTGCAGCTCTAAAAGTCTTTATATCTTGGAATAATATCACAAAAAAAACTTTTCTTAAATATAAGATTGCCACCTTTTTCTCCAAAATAACTTTCTGCCTTGAAAAAATCTGACTGTATTCTTCCCAAATTCAACTTTTTCTTGAAAGAGATTTTTTGCAAAAATACTAAATTTCTTCTCCAAAAATTATTTTAAAAAAATGACTTAATTCTTGTCATTTTTTTTTGCAAATATCTGACTTATTTGCTTGAACAAATAACAAAACTAACTTTTTGTCTTGAACAAATCCAACTTTATTTTTGTAAAATCAGCATGTACCCTGCCTCTCGCCCGAAGATAGCTCCCGCGACCCTTGTGAGGATCAGCGGCTCGGATAATGGACTTCGTTGTCATTGTGTAAATTTTGTTCCTTTCATTCAGCGCGGGCCACACGCTCCTTTGCCCTTAAGCTGGTCTTCAGACGCCTGCAAAAAGACCAATCACATTCCAGCACTCTACTTTGGCAGCCAATCACGAGGCCCGGAGAAGGTTTATTTTTTGAATTGATTTTTTTTTTTTTTTTTTTTTTTTTTCCTCTCTCTTCTTAACTACGCAGCTTGCATGTTAACACACAAAATGCAACCTCTCTTGTTTCCATGGCAACGCGGGCCCGAAGACCAATCTGGAACAATCAATCGTCTTTGATTCTAGCATAATTAGTGGCCATTAGCAGAGTTGTCGGGCCAAATGTTGACGATGTAACCAAAGCGACCAATTTAGCCTTCCGTGTATCTTGTCAGTCGTTGTTATTGATCAGGTATAGATTACTTTGCACTTTTGTCTGATTTCCTTTCTCAATGCTGGAGTTATTAGTAAAAAAAAAAAAACTACTAGTCACGCTTATCACAAATGCCTTAAAATAGAAACAATTTTTAAGTAGCTTTTTATTGTATCCATGCTGCATCTGACTCGCATAACCGCCATTTTGGGTCCCAGCACTGGAGGTACATGGCAAACGTTTCCAAAAATGTCATTTTGAGACATTTTTTTTTCTCTTTCCATAAAAGGACATAAAATGATCAACAACTGAATGATAAACTTTGAAAAGTGCCTTTATGAAGTGCTTCCAGTGAATACACGCACACATTTATGTGTCAATACAATGCCAATGGAAGTAAAACAAAAATGCTATTCATGATGCTGGTAGCATATTAAAAAAAAAAAGTTTCATCCTAACTTGAGTTTTTATCCGAGAAAAGGAACTAATTTTGTACAAATAGGTTCCACTACTAAAAAATCCAAACCAACTCACGGTGACTAAAATAGCTATGCAAAAGTTCAAATGACACAAACCTGCATCAGAGTAAGATGGACTGCACTTCCCATAATGCTTTGCTACAGGGGCTGTACTGTATTAATGCTTGGACAATGAAGCCAATAAAGCAATTATGCTGGAGAAAAACACGACAAGGACGTTTGACTTTTTCCATTTCTCAGCAAGAAGGTTAAAACGCAGAGGTTGGCCTGATGCCGGACTTTTGGGAAAGGGTAGAAATAAAATTTTTATTCTTCTTGGAATAGTTTAATTTTATATCTTGGGAGGGGGGGAAATGACTTCTTGTATGTGTCAGCTTTTTTATCATATTTTTATAGGCTTATGACTTTTTTTTTTTACCTTGGGAAAACTTCTTGACAATAAATGCACTCTCGTAGGTGTCGGAATCTTTTTTTTTTTTTTTTAATTCGACCCATTTTTCAAAAACTTCTCTCATTAAAATAAAAAAAACATTTCCCATAAAAAAATCCACTTATTCCACCAAAAGATGACTTGAATCTTGTAAGATTCTGACTTTTCTCAAATATTTTACTTCAAAAGAATATGACTGCGTTCTCACAAAATATCCCCTCCGGTTTTCTGATGTGTAAGACTTATTTTAAATGCTTATTTTCATAAGATTGATTTTTTTTCCTTGAAAATCTGACTTCATCCCTGTAAAATCCATTTTTTTTTTTTTTTTTTTTTTTTTACAACTTTTTCTCAAATATTGCTTTATTGTAATAACTTGACCATTTTGATCAGATTTGCATGTGTACATTTAGCTTGATACATTTTTTAAAAAAATTTTTATGAAAAGTTCTCCCGGCGTCAGAAAACAAATTGTGTTCCATCTTGGACGTTCCGCTGTGCACATCTTTGTGTCACGCGTGTGTGTAGTCAAATGAGGAAACCAGTCAAAATTATTAGATTTCATCTTTTCGGGTCGTCAATAAAGCGAGTCAAAGGAAAGAGACGGATGACGTGCGCCAGTTTCCATGGCGACCGTAACCGAGAGGCGACCGCCGTCAGACGCGAGTTCATCCCGGTGTCAGCCGACAGCTTTCGCGTTCGAGTCGCAGGCCCGGCCGTAGCGCTTGAAGGCCCGGACTTGGGTTTCGAGATGCGTGTTCGAGGCTACGTTCAGGTTTTTGACAAAGTTTCAAGCCGGTCTTATGGTTTTTCAAGGCAGGGGAAACGCTTCTCATCAGCGTTAAGAAGGGTTTTTAAATTACGATAGTGGTTTCAGGCCCGGGTTAAGGTTTCAAGTCAAGGGTGGGGTTTTTAAGCCAATGTTAATGTTTGTCGGTGGAAGGGTTTGAAGTGCTGGTCTCAAGCACACTCCATATTCATCACTTTATCACTCAAAGTTCATTTTTTGTGACGCAATGTGGAGATTGGTCATTTTGACGAATTCAATGTTCGCTGCAGTACACATTGTTGGCCACCAGATGTCAGTAATCACCGGCTGCTTTTCTTTGCAGCGAAGCTCTCTTGGACTTCCTCTGTCCTAGCAATTGTCTTTTTTTTGCGTGTGTGCGTCTGTGTGTTGGGGGGGTTATTAAGACAACATTTTCTGATATACCGACAAAATAATCATAGATATGGAAAGCCACCCATCAAGTCCTTCCATTTGAGGTGCAACATGATGGGGTTTATTAAAATTGCACTTTTGACTTCGTGCCTGATTGAACAAGAAAAGCGAGTTGTGATTTACGCGTCATCATGCGAATATATTATGAAACAAACTTGTCTCAAAGTGCTTTGGAGAAAACACATATTTAACCTTGTCAGTGGTGAACTTTGACCCAAATTCATGGTCAATCGTCACTCAAAGCAAATCCTAATGGTGGCTACTTACCTGCGACGTGTCCCCCAAATTTGGTGAAAATCAGATAAAATTTTGGGGCTCTGAAATACATATTTGCCATTGCTCAGACTTTGACCTCTGACCTCTTTGAAGCTTTGACCTCCGAATATCTAAATCCGCTGGAGCGTGACCAGCAGCAGGCGTGACCAAGTAACGTCGCGGGAAGTTCACGAAGCAGCGGTCGCCCTGGCGATGATGTGACTGCGCGTTCAATCACACGCCGCTGCCGGCGTTGTAATTGATACGTTATGAAGTGTCATATTTCAGAAGTCGCCGGGGGGACCTTCGAGCGACGCATAATAGATCGCGCTGTTGTTTGTGCTCCCAACAAAGCGATGACTGGCTTCCTTCTGACTGCGAAACAAAATCACGGCGACGTTCCTCCGCGCAACCACGCATCCGATTGTTCCATGCCTTCGTACCGTTGGCAAAAGTAGTGCTTTGGCGTTATCTTGCAGCAACCCAGCACCGGGGAACTATTTTGAGGTGAGTTGAGGAGCTTCCTTATGGGGAAAAGTAGCGCTTTGGATCCATTATGTAGATTCTCTGGACCGCGTAACAATGTCTGTTTGTAATTTGACGAGTTAGTGGACAAAAGCTCGCCGAGGAAATCCATTGACTGCGTGCAGCAATGCATGCTGGGAACACTGCCACCGCTTGCCTTTTCATCACGTCGGGGGACGGATCCCTGGGGAGTCCCGCGACCGAGGCTGGAAGGAGACGGACAGATGGCCCGCGTCAGTCGAGCGTGGATAAAATATGTGTTAACTCCCCGCGTCACTCGTTGATGTGTTTTCAAGTCCAGGGGGGGGACGCTTGATTGAGCAAAGGCCGATCAATAATCGATCAAGGTTGGAAAGCTCATCTGTCCTCAATAATTGTTGTTCCCAAGACAAAAATATAACAAACCAGTACTAAGTAAGAGGAAGAGCGGGAGAAAGCGACGAAGAAGAGAAAATTGTGAGTCGCCGCTCCATTTTCTGAATAAATTAAGTCTGAGGCCTTGGCCCACTTTCACCAAAAAAAAAAAAAAACTAGGCTGTCGTTTCCAAAAAAGAAGTGACCCATTTTTTTTTTTTTTTTTTTTTTTATTATTGACTTTTTGGATCATTGGCTATTTAGCTGGATGTCTTGTTAGCCGCTTTTGTCAATTTCTGTATTTTATTTATTTTTTTAATTTTACCTGGCAGGCATCCCAGCCAGGTGGGCTTGATTAGCAAGCTCGTTAGCTTGTTAGCCCTTTTGACCAGTTAGCTAGTTGATGCTTTGCTGCTTTTTCTGTTGGCTGATCGACTTGCTAGCGCATTTGGATGTTCTTTTAGCTACCAGCTTTCAACGTATTTGTGTCATTGTTAACTAGTTAACTGGTTATTTTGTAATTTAGTTAAATGCTTAGGTTGTTTCTATGTCACCTTGATCTGATAGACTGCTTAGCTAGGTGTTTAGTTGCCTGCTTAGCTGGTTAATTCATTTATACATCACTTTTTTTTTTTTTTTAGCTGGTAAACTACTTACCCAGGTGGCAGGTAAACCGGTTAGCGTGTTAAGTGCTTGAGCAATTTTCTGCTTGGCTTGATAATTTCTGAGTTTATTAGCTTGACAGCTGATTAACAGGTTGGTTGGCCAAGTTAGCCGCGTGGCTTACTTATCGAATAGCTAGTTGGCTAGTTGATTTCTCATTAGTTGGCTTTTTTTGTATGCTAGCCATCCAGTCGACGGGTTAGCTCATGATTCAGTTATCGCTTTGTCCGTTAGCTGATTGACTTGTTAGCTAATTTGTAGTGTGGGAAATTAGCTGACTGTACTGATTTGTTAGCTGGATGTCTGAATAGGCTGTCAATTGGTGAACTAGTTAGCTGCTCGATGGCTGTCTTGTTTGCTGCTTGTTCTGTTAGCTGATCGACTTGCTAGCGCATTTGTATGTTCTTTTAACTGACTGGCATTCGATGTATTTGTCTCTCTGTTAACTAGTTAACTGGTTATTTTGTAATTTAGTTACAGTAGATGCCTAGGTTGTTTGTAGGTCGCCTTGATCTGATAGCCTGTTTAGCTCGGTGGTTATTTGCCTGCTTAGCTGGTTAATTCATTTATACATCACTTTTTTTTTTTTAGCTGGTAAACTACTTACCCAGGTGGCAGGTAAACTGGTTAGCGTGTTAACTGCTTGAGCAATTTTCTGCTTGGCTTGATAATTTCTGAGTTTATTAGCTTGACAGCTGATTAACAGGTTGGTTGGCCAAGTTAGCCGCGTGGCTTACTTATCGAATAGCTAGTTGACCAGATTTCTCGTTAGTTGGCTATTTTGTATGCTAGCCAACCAGTCGACGAGTTAGCTCATGTTTCAGTTATCGCTTTGCCCGTTAGCTGATTGACTTGTTAGCTAATTTGTAGTGTGGGAAATTAGCTGTTATCAATTTGACGACGAAGAAGCTGACACAGCAGTCAGACCCAGAGACGACGACATGCCTCATGTTGGAAATATCGACTGGTAAGCCTTTGTGAAGTTCTTGTTTGGTTTAGTTAGTCATAAACTGATAAATATTAAAGGCTTCGATATTCTGAATGTATATACGAAGTTTTCGGTCTTGTTTTAAAATCATGCCAACGCCGTGTGTTTAGTGATTTGGTACGCGACAACTACTTTGCGTGTAAAATGCTTATCATTGCACCAAAACGCGTAGGAGCCGATAACGTCGTCTAACTTGGTATATTTTCACAAATAAGGATTTTTATGAACGTAATCTATTTAAAATGTAAATTTGAGAGCTACAGCTGGTCATAACTTCTTTCACCATAAATATAATTTCACGTGGTAAACTGATGCCACAACCGTACAGTACCCAGACCCGTCCAAACCCAATTTTTTTTGGCCACAATTTTCCCAAGATGTCATGAGCAGAACCGCAAAACTTTATTCTGAAAGTTGAAAGCCAGTATCCTGTCCTTTTGTTTGGATAGTAAAGGCTTAAAATAAAATTGACTCCGAGTTGATGTCGTTCCAAAACAGTCCATCCCAGATTTTGTGACGTCAGCGGTCCGCCCACTAAATGAGGGTTTTGCAGGTAAGAGAAACTCGGTCAAAATTCGCGGACTTGAATTCATAAACGCTTACATTTTTGAGTGAAAACATCAAACAGTATTTGCATTTTATAGAACAATTCAACATATATTTTCGTCTAGATAAGATAATTTCCATTAGAAATTACATATTCCATACACTTTATTTGGCTATGTTGTTAGCTTTTCAACTTTTTGACTACTAGTTAGCTAGTAATCTGATGATGTATTTGTTTTTTTAGCAATCTCTGGGCATTTCATGGGCAAATTAACTGGTTACCTGCAGCTTGTTTGAGTTTAGTGAGGCTAGTTAGCCGAATTTAGGATAATTAGTAAGCTATCTTGTTAGCACAGATTTTTTTTCGTGCGTGTGTTTGTGTGCGGGAGGCACGGTGGGGCACCTGGTGAAGCGTTGGCCTCACAGTTCTGAGGTCCGGGGTTCAATCCCGGACCTGCCTGTGTGGAGTTTGCATGTTCTCCCCGCGACTGCGTGGGTTTTCTCCAGGCACTCCGGTTTCCTCCCACATCCCCAAAACATGCACCATTAATTGGACACTCTAAATTGCCCATAGGTGTGATTGTGAGTGCGCCTGTATGTGGCTTGCGATTGGCTGGCGACCAGTTGAGGGTGTACCCCGTTGACAGCTGGGATAGGCTCCAGCACACCCTCGACCCTTGTGAGGATAAGCGATTAAGAAGATGGATGGATGGATGTATATATATGTGAGAGCTGGTAAAACGTTGGCCTCACAGTTCTGAGGTCCCAGGTTCGATCCCAGGCCCCGCCTGTGTTGAGTTTGCATGTTCTCCCGTACCTGCGTGGGTTTTCTCCTCCCACATCCCCAAAACATGCAACATTAATATTAATGGGACACTCTAAATTGCCCCGAGGTGTGATTGCTAGTGTGACTGTTTGTCTCCATGTGCCCTGCGATTGGACGGTGACCAGTTCAGGGTCTTACCCCGCCTCCTGCCCGGTGACAGACGGGATAGGCTCCGGTACTCCTCGCGACCCTCGTGAGGATAAGCGGTGAAGAAAATGGATAGATGGGTGATTGTGCGCGCGCACTGGTATTCTGATCGTTTGAATTGGTGGTTAGTTCATTTATTGTTTTTTTTTTTTATTATTTATTACTATTTTTTAGCTGGATGGCTGCCTAGGTTTCAAAACACACACACACACACACACCACACACACACACACACACACACACACACAC
The DNA here is from genome assembly GCF_019802595.1 of Syngnathoides biaculeatus. NCBI lineage: Eukaryota > Metazoa > Chordata > Actinopteri > Syngnathiformes > Syngnathidae > Syngnathoides > Syngnathoides biaculeatus. Next base: position 20,308,824 of record NC_084649.1, read on the forward strand.
ACGCGCGCGCGCGGACGCATATGCGACACAAACCCACGGCACAACTACCTGCTAATCCATCATGACGGCCTGAGTTGCATAACATTTTTATCTGCACGCGGACACCAAAATGAGCTCAACTTCTGGGTTTCTTCATCTCGGACACTCTGTTGGATCCGCCGTGCGCGCTCGCGGATGTTTTCCAGATACGTTCTGCGACGTCAGCGTGGCTGCAAAAGTCGTAAAAAATATCTGACCTTTTTTTTTTTTAAGCATGAAAACTTTTTTTTTTTTGTTCTTCTTCTTCTTTTCACGAGCCAGAAGGGAAAGCGATGTAAACACTGGACGCGCGTATAAATGGTCTGGCGCGCGTGCGCACTGCGGTGACATTTCGGTGAGCGATGAGCTCAAGCTGCACAAGCTTGAAATAGAAAAATCAGGCGTCTGCGTCGCGTCCCGGACCGTCGTCAGCTGATTCTGACGTGTTGCCATGGTTACTGCGCTCGCTCCTCCTGTTCTTTGGCTCCCTTGAAAGGATTGATTTCGATTTTACGGTAAAAGAGACTTTCTTACAATTTTTTTTTGTAACATATGACCATTTTTCTTGGACCCCACGACCCCAAAAAAGTATGTACAATCATCTGGAAAAAAAAAAATCAGACTGACTGAATGTAAAACTATTTTTTGTCCTCAAAAAACTATTTCTTGAAAGTATACAAATTTTATTTGTGAGACTTCATTTTTTATGCACAAAATACAACTTTTTCTTTGAAATTTCAATCCATTTTTATTCTTAAATTTTTTCAGCTTAAAAGTTTTTACTTTTTTCAGAAAAGAAACATTTTTTCGCTCAAAGAAAAAAGTTAAAAATGAAACGGAGTAAAATTTTTGTTTAAAAAATAATTTAATCAAAGAAAATCACGTTTTTTAAATAAAAATGAAGAAAAAAATAAATTATTTTTCTTATTTTTTTAAATGTTTTTGGGGAGAAAAAAAACACATTTCTGGAGGAACTATTATTCTGCTATAAATCAACCTTTCTCCCAAGGAAACATAAAAAAAAACTCAATAGAAATTAATAATTGAAAAAATATTTTTCCTGCAGAAAGACATTTTCCCCGAAAAAAGATATTCTTGTCTTTTGAAATATACATGATCCATAGGAATCTATGATATTTGATTTTTCCCGGAAATAGTTTTCTTTAGAGCTACCAAACTCCTCTACTGGAAAATGTATTTAAAAAAAAAATCAAATAAAATTTTTGTTGTTAAAAAAAAAAAAATCATTGTTGCAAGTATGACTTTTTCCCCGCATAGAAGAATATAACTTTTTGGCCAAGGGTAAAAAAGATTTTTATTTTTTTGCTGAAACACCTTTTTTCTTTTCTTTTTTGGGGGGGATGCATTTATCTCATGGTAAAAAAAATATATATATTATTTTGAAAAACTAAGACTATTCTAGACTATCCCCCCCCCTCCAAAAAAATTTTTTTTTTTTTTTTTTTTTTTTTTTTTTCTAAAACCAAAAAACTGCAACGTTATTCTATTAATCCATGTATCTGACAAAAGATGAGATCATTTTTTTTTTTTTGGGGGGGGGGAATCATTCTTGTGCCCGATGGAAGCAACACGAGCGCTTCTCCTTCGGCCACGCCCCTTCCTCCACCTCTGATTGGCCGCCCGCCGTCCTCCCTCATCTGCTCTCCTCCGTTCCTGCCAGACTCTCCTCATCCTCTCCACCAAGCTGACGGCTGCCGGCGAGCATCCGGGAGGCGAGCGCCGCCGCCGCCTCCTTCTCCTCCTCTTCCTCCAGCGGCCCAAAGTTGCGCGTTTGAGCGCCGTGAAGATGAGCAGAAGCGCGCCACCCGCAGATCTCCAGAAGCTCTCCTAAGCTGGCGTCAAATCACACTTTTGGGCCTTGAAGGAACAAAGCATCCTCTATGAGAGCGCTCCTTCCTCCTCCCACTCCTCCTCTGCATCCTCCCGGCAGCGCCGCCGTGGCCGCGGGCCGCCGCCGCCGCCGCCAGCGTCCTTCCGGCGTGTGACTCTCCTTTCCCGGTCGGCTTGGAGGGTCTGCCGCCGCGGGGGGCAGTCCGCGACCGCCGTGCAAGACGCCGCGCGCCGTGCTCCGCGTGAAGAATGCCCAGCAGCCGCGCTTGGCCAAGCCGGCCCACCAGGGCCCGGCGGCGGGCGGGGGGGTCGGCGGCGGCGCCGTCTACATGGAGCGCTCGCAGAGCCGCATCAGTCTGTCGGCGTCCTTCGAGGCGCTCGCCATCTACTTCCCTTGCATGAACTCCTTCGACGAGGACGACGGAGGTACGTGGGTGCGTCGCTGTCCGTGTGGACCCGTCATATCATTTTCAGATTCCTTTAATCGCGGGAAACCCTAATACATACATATAAACATGTGACTGGTGCAATTTCCTTGTAGAAATGGTTCTTTTGAAAGTGATATCACACCTGTCTTTATACAATCCAAATAGCCCCAGAGACGTGCAATACTTTCGACACTGTTAAAATTCATTCATATTTATCCAGAAAGAAAAAAATCAGAGCGCAGATCCCTCTGGTGTATTGCAGCAACATGAGACTCCCTGCTAGACGGTGATTAACTGGTTAGAGTATCAGTTGGAAGCAGGTGGTCTAACCAGTCGGTCACCGTTCCTCACCACCTTGTCATGGTGGAGGGGTTTGCGCGTCCCAATGATCTTTGTGGGCTGGGGTTTCGCGCCCCTGGCCGGGTCACCCATGTGTAAATTGATCCTCGGTCAGGCCCAGAGAAAAGACCCCTATGGCGAATTTCAATAATTGGATGTAGGTTACCCTGCTCTGGAGCCGGGCCCAGAGGTGGGGCCGACAGGTTAACCTGGGTCCCCCTTCACGTGAGCTCACCACCTGTGGGAGGGGCCTTGGGGGTAGGGGGCTATGTGAGCCGGGTGGTGGCCGAAGGCAGGGACCTTGGCTATCCGATCAGAAACTGGTTCTTGGCACGTGGAATGTCACCTCTCTGGCAGGGAACAAGCCGAAGCTCCTATGCGAGGTTAAGAAGTTCTGCGTAGATAAAGTCGGGCTTTCCTCCACATACGACTTCTGGTCTGGTACCAGTCCTCCTGGGAGGGGTTGGACTCTTTTCCACTCTGGAGTTGCCCATGGTAAGAGGCACCGAACAGGTGTGAGCTTTGGACTCTGCGCTCCAGTATTTGAGCTGCAACAATCGATCTCAGAGCTGTACTGGATTGGTATCCCTTAAGCATTTCTTTCATGTATTCAGGACCTAAACCATTTAGTGATTTATAGACTACAAGCAGGCTTACGGCCATGCTACCCTGAGAACGCCCGATCTCGTCAAGCTAAGCGGGTTTGGCCCTGGTTAGTACTTGGATGGGAGACCGCCTGGGAATACCAGGTGCTGTAACCTTCTCTCCCCGGTATCTGGCGTAAAACTGTGCCAGACAAATATGCGTCCATCTAAGATGACAAGCCGTGGCGACCCCTAACTTGACAAGCCGAAAGGAAAAGAAGAAGACTGGAGGCAGAACTTTCAAATCAATTCTAAAGTGGACTGGAAGCCAGTCTAAGGACTTTAGACTTGGAGTTATATGCTTTGACCTCTTTGTTCTGGTCAGAACCTGACCTGCAGCTGTTTCAATGCTCTTTTGGGGGAGTCCACTCAGAAGACCATTACAGCCTCCCTTTGCCTTCGTGATCCGTGACGATAGCCCCCGCCCCCTCTCCCCAATCAGAACCCGAATGGTATTCTGTTGTTGGACTTCTGTGCTCACCGCGGATTGTCAACAACGAACACCACGTTCAAGCATAAGTGTGTCCAAACGTGGACTTGACACAAGCACACTCTCCGACTGCCGGAGAGAAATTAAATGTATGTTGGAACCTTCTTGGCCATTAAAGCTGATTCTGATTCTGGTTCTGATTGCCGTTTGATGATTGACTTTCTGGTCGTGTCGTTGGACTTCCGTCCTCATGACCTGGACACTCGGGTGAAGCCGTTGACCGATCACCACCCGGTGGTGGAGTTGGTTCCGACGGTGTGGGACGACGCCGTTCCGACCCGGCAGGCCCAAAGTCGTTGTGAGGTTCTGCTGGGAACGTCCGGCAGGACCCCCCTCTCTCGGGGTCTTGTACTATCGATTGTTTTGACTGGTTTTGACTAAAGATGTATCATGCAACAATGAATGAAATAGCCGGTGTTGTTTTTTGCAAGCCTCCATCTTGGCTCGTTCTCCTTTGAAAAATGTCGCACCTGGCAGAGCCCGCCCCCCTCTCACGTGCTTCGTCATCCCCCTCCATCTCCTCCTCCTCCTCCACGTCCCAGTGGAGCAGACCTCCTTTCCTGAGACGCCATTTTTTTTTTTTTTTTTTACTCCTGACTGTTTTGGGTCGCCCCCGCCCCCGTCTGCCGCCCTTATCCGTCTTCCTCCCCATCCCGCGCCAGACGCCGGACCCCGAAGCGGCATCGTTGCCGCCCATTTGTCTCATCTATAGAAAAATGAGCATTTGTCTGAACCGTACGGTACGGAGACGCCGGCCTCGGCGTAACGAGGTCGCGTGCGCGCCTTCAAGTCACCCGGAGCCAGACGAAACACACGCACACGAGGCTCGCTCGCTCCCATGACGACGTCCCGGTATCGATTTTTTTTTTTTTTGGCAGTCTGTGTTGTAGCGGCAAGATGAAGTGTCGCGTCATCGCTGTTGTGCATGTTTTCCTTTTCCCCCCGTTTTGTGTCATCTGATTTATGGCGGCGTAAAAAAAATTTTTTTTTTCAAGGTCGGCCTGCGATTTCAGAACTAAACTCTAATATCCGGTGCGTGTGCGCATAGTGGACACGGAGGGCCGCAAGCTGAAAGGCGCCATCCAGAGGAGCACGGAGACCGGCCTCGCCGTGGAGATGCCGAGTCGGCCGCCGCGCCAGGCCAGCCACGAGTCCATCGAGGACAGCATGAACAGTTACGGCTCGGAGGGCAAGTGAGTACGGTGCGGCGTCGCCGGGGGCCTTCGACCCGTCGGCGTCGAACACTCTCGGGAGGCGGGACCTTTCTGGGTCAACTTCGTCGCCGGTTGCGCTGAGAAATGTGGCGTACAAGGCTGGCATTGATGGGCACCGGGACCAGCACAGGTGTGAAAATGAACTGCTGTTGTGTTGAAAGCAATTGTTGCAGGCAAACGGTTCAGTTTTGCTGGACTTTTTTTCTGGTAGGCAGCGGGGGTTCCGCTAAAGATGTCACACAGGTGACGGACTGCCTCCTGTTCCCATTCTGATAGAAACCACAAAACACCACGCTTATAAAATTTAACACCTGTATTGCGCAGGGTTTTGTGTGAAATTCCAGGTTTTAGTGATACGGTACCAAAACATTTGTCAATTTCAAGGCAGCTGCGCAGGTGGCGAGACGGCGCCGGGCCATGAAATTTAACACCCATTTGTGTGATATTCCCGTGCAAATAAATTCCACGTCTGCCATTACTCCTCCCACATATTTGTCTTAATTTTTTAAAAAAAAGGAAGCTAGACGCTCCAACTGATGTTCGCAGTTGTCCATTCATCCATTTTCTTCATTGCCTATCCTCACGAGGGTAACGGGGAGTGCTGGAGCCTATCCCAGATGTCATCGGGTAGGAGGGGGGTACACCCTGAACTGGTCGGCGGCCAATCGCAGGCACATAGAGACAAACAGCCGCACTCACAATCACACCTTGGGGCAATTTAGAGTGTCCAATTAATGTTGCATGTTTTTGGGATGTGGGAGGAAACCGGAGTGCCCACCTGGAAAAAAGCCACGCAGGCACAGGGAGAACATGCAAACCCCACACAGGCGGGTCCGGGATTGAACGCGGGACCCCAGAACTGTGAGGTCAACGCTTTCCAGCTGATCCACCGTACTGTTCGCGGTTGTGTGTTGTGAAATTTTCAATCCGGTGTCACCTAGCGGGCAGCACGGTGGGGAGGTGGTTAGAGCAGGGGTGTCAAACTCGTTTTTGTCGCGGGTGCTCCGGTTTCCCCCCACATCCCCAAAAACATGCAACATTAATTGGACACTCTAAATTGCCCCAAGGTGTGAATGTGACTGCGGCTTTTTGTCTCAATGTGCCCTGCGATTGGCTGGCAACCAGTTCAGGGTGTACCCCGCCTCCTGCCCGATGATAGCTGGGATAGGCCCCAGCACTCCCGCGACCCTCGTGAGGATAAGCGGCAAAACAAAATGAATGGATGGATGGATGGATGTCAGTCAGCATTCCGTGTGAAACGATCTCGCCGATGAATCGTTTCTTCTGCTTTGGCTTCCGTTCAACAATTTTGCTGCATTTTTATCACAAAGCAGCTGCGTTGGCGGCGTCCCGTCTGTGGTACGGCTCGAATAGCGAGCCCCCACTTTTTTTTGGGGGGGGGCGCACCTTTCCGAGTCTGTCGTCGTCAGTTGCAGCAACCTCCCAGTCTCTAGAGAGAGAGGCTTATGACATCATCAGCAAATACACGATCATCGTACTACACACACATACACGCACGTGGGTTGCTGCCAACCTGGCTATGAAATCCTTCTGTTACATAAGGGGGGGGGGGGGCTTTAAAATCTCACTGGGGGGGCAAAATCAGCAGAGGATTATTGCATCACACGCGCACACACACACACGATGTTTAACAATTCTATTTATGATTTGGCAGCCAAAGTGCTTTTGGCTCCAAAAGTGCAGCGAAACACAAAAGTGATGGCCAACGTCAATTGTCGACAGATTTCTGCTAGTAGCTGAGTTAGCAAATAGCGGGGGTGCACGTTGTTGTTACGGGTGGAGCAGCACAACAGTGTCAAGAAGTCGGACCCCCAAAGACACAGGAAGTGGGACATTCTGGTTCAAAGCCACCTTTTATGCTTTAGTTGGCGGCTTCAAAATTTAGAAGGAAAATTCAGTCTCCCCAAAGCCAGTTTTATTGAGCAATATGAATTATGGTGGACATCATGAGCAGACCCACACAAAAAGTCTCAGGGAGCCGCGCCCCCTAAAGACACAGGAAGTCTCTCCATGGAAGAAAATATGTGCCACTGTGATTTGAATTTGAAATGCCACAGAAAACAAGATTTTAATTTGAAATGTAACGTGATCACATTTTCAACAGATGCAACAATTCGCTGTGTGAAATTCACCGTCTTTGCCACCAGGCAGGGTTACCTCAGGTCAGAAGCGAACACCCAGCCAACCGCAGTTACGCTTTCTTAGTCACATGACGTCACATACTAACAAAGCGTAACTGGATTGGCTGGCTGTTCGGTTGAGTTGTTAACATTGAAACGTTACACTGAAATCCAACTATTGAAAATGCGATTTCAAATTCAAATCCTGGTGGCACTAATCTACTTCCATTCAAGGAATTCCCGGGAATCCCGTTGATGATGTCAAGAAAAAGTACCCAGAATGCCCCTCGTTTCCTTGTTTGTTTTTTCTGATTTCCAAGATGGCTGCTTCAGGTTTGTGAATTTTTTTTTTTTTTACTAAAAAATCCCTTCCATTTTACAAAAGGTGATTTTAAAAAAAATGAATAGACTACTATATTAGGTGTATTAGATTCTTCATACGAAATTTCATATGACTTGTTGGGTACAGATTTGTTTTTCTACCGTCAGGAAAAAAAAAACTTGTCCTTTTGCTAACTAACTTAATTTATGCTATTAGTCATTTTTGAAGGGTCATCACAAGACAAAATTCTTCTCACAAATTTGGTTGTCACGAGTCGACGCACAAAAAAGGTCTTAAAATGCCGCGCCCAAAAGCTTCGTCCCTTTTTCAAGGGGTCCTTAAAACACCAACTTGTACAGATTTCGCATGTTTGGGGGACGGGGGGTTAGCTAGCACCATGTAGCACCGTGTGATGATCCAACTCCGGTGCTAACAGGTTTGTCCTGTTTTGACGTTGCCGGTGTTCTTCACAAGCCAGGCAGATGTCATAAAACTCCAAATTAAAAAAAAAAAAAAAAAAAGATCAAATGGATCAAGTACAACCTTGGATATATGCGATGATGTCATAATTTTTCTTTCTTCAGCTAAATCCCCCGCAGCTGTGTTGTGATCTATAGATGTAACACTCACTCACTCAGTGTTGATGGATTTATTTGCATTATTACGGTAATCTGCCACACATGAATACTTTATAAACATAATATCATTTGAGCTCATCGCAGTCGACTGCTTGCTGCTCAACACGCGCACTTGACAAATGTGAATTATTAAAATGAGCGTCGAATCATCTTTGAGCGATTCAACCCCCCCCGAAGCCAGTTTGACAACAAATTTGGGCGATCAACTTCGATGACTTTGTCGTACCCCGACCGCACTTTCGCTTGCCTACGTGACATTTTGTCGACGTGTCCCCAACGAGTCCACCCAGGAAAAAGTCTCAAGTTCCCCGAAAGACACGAGAAATCTGCCCCCCTTTTATCTGAAGCCACTATTCAGTATTTATTTTTTAATCGTTTCTTGCAGGAATGATTTTGATATCCATCCACCCATCTTCTTTGCCGCTTATCCTCATCAGCGTCACGGGGAGTGCTGAAGCCTATCCCAGCTGTCAACGGGCAGGAGGCGGGGTACACCCTGAACTGGTCGCCAGCCAATCGCAGAGCACATAGAGACAAACAGCCGCACTCACAATCACACCGAGGGGCAATTTAATGTGTCCAATTGCATATTTTTGGGATGTGGGAGGAAGCCGGAGTGCCCGGAGGAAACTCACGCAGGCACAACGGGTAGAACATGCAAACACACAGGTGGGTCCGGGATTGAACCCGGGACCTCAGAACTGTGAGGCCAATGTTTTACCAGCTGAGTCACCGTGCCGCCCGATTTTATATTAATTTTTTTTTTGTTTTTTAAGCCGGGTTTACTCATCAATGTGGGGGGGGGGGAGTAGATCCACAATGAAAGTCCTAAGAAGGCACGTCTGGAAAGACACAGGAAGTCGAAGTGGGGATGTTCCAGTTTTTGGACAAAAAGCTAGTTTCACTTCACAGCGTGGAATTTTGTCGTGAATGGACCCGTTAAAAAGTCTCACGAGGTTTTGCCTGGAAAGACAGAAAAACAGTTCTTAGCATTAACATCTTAAGGTCAGTTTGGGATTTTTTTTTTTTTTTTTTTTTGCAGCAGCAATACTGTAAATTATTCACTAACGACTGCCAAAATGCTTTGCGCTTAATTAAAACGGCGGTCCAATTGCTGCGTCTTCCTCTTCCTCGGCCAGAATCCTCTCGTAAATATCTCGAAAACGTTCGCCGACGCTGCGTGGCGAAATGTTCAAACTGATGTGACTTTGTACATTTTTCTTATTTATTTATTTGTAGCCTGAACTACAGCGGCATGTGCCTGGCCTCCGACGCTCAGTTCAGCGACTTCCTGGACGGGATGGGACCGGCCCAATTTGTCGGCCGGCAGACGCTGGCCATGACGTCCATGGGTGAGCTTGACCGTTAGCATTTAGCACGTTAACGCGTTTATTTGCGTTTCCTGATGAACTCAGAGAAACTCCACAGCGCTGTTGTGGACCCCCTCCCGTCGTCCTAATCCGCTGACCCGAACCCTAAATCCGTTTTTCACTCCCGCAACGAGCGCCAAAGGGCGTCAGTCACGACTATGCTACGTAGCGTCAGTCATCCGATGCGAGGACGTCGCGTATGGGGCTCCCGATCCTCCGTCGCGGGGGCTCGGGGTCCACAAGACCGGTGTGACGGTCTGAGCGCTCCCGGTCCTCAAAAGTCTCCTTGTGATTAACGTGCATGCGCGTATATTTTGTAAACTTCCGGCCATTCTGAAACATCCCCCATCAACATGTGGCGTTCGACAACTTGTCGCCGAGCGTTCATGTTCGCTACGGAGGTCACAGAAAGACAAACACAGCGAACGTACATATATATTATATGAAAAGTGTCAAGTAGAAAGTGCGTATACGCTGTACTTTGGTAGCAGTTTAGGTACTCGTGTGAAGACAGACGGACTTGTACTGCGCCTTCTGATCTTTATTATTCTTTAGGCGTTATACGTTCACCCACTATCAAGCTTTTCCCACCCGAACATTTTTGTCTACAGGTTAAAGGTCAATTTTCTCAAGGTGGATTATTGAAATCAGGAGAGGATATTCAACGGAGCGTCAAATGTACATACCGTAATTTCCGCACTATAAGGCGGGCCCAAAAGCTTTTAGCCCATTCGTGGGCAGTGTCCCATTTTCGGGACATCATGATTTTCACGCATTATATCCTTCAGTCTATCAAAATATTTAAGTGTTTTATTCTGATATCTTAAGTTATCATATAACTTAACCATAAATGTAAAAGAAGTGTTATTTCCATGATTGTGGCCCGTTAGGAGACTTTTATCTCAATAAAGCAAAAAAATTGCCACCCTGCCCATGAATGGGTTAATTTTCTCAAAAGCCGACGGTGCCCCTTATATTCGGGTGCGCCTTATATATGGATCACTATTGAGCCTGTAGTGCAGCGCCATCTAACGGGTGCATAACGTAACCCCAGCCTCTACTTTAGCGTCTGTTCTATGCGACTTACAATGCGGTGCGCCTTATATATGAAAAAAGTTTTGAAATAGGCCGTTCATTGAGGGTGCGCCTTATAGTGCGGAAAATACGGTACATATTTATTTTCACTTGACAGGGACTTTAAAGGTCAAAACTCTCTTGTCACTACGCGCCTGACTGATTGCAAACGATTGCGTCCAGGTGACGTGGAGATCGGCCTGATGGAGAGGAACGGAGGTCTGGAGGTGGAGGTGGTCCAGGCCAGAGGACTCACCGTGAGAGCCGGATCCAAGGGGCCCCCCGGTAATTCCCCTCACGTCGCCGGAAACAGAACGGCGCCGCAAAGGATAAACGCCACGCCAAAAAAAGAAAAGAGGTTACAAAACCAAAAGCAGGAAGCAAAGCCGCTTTTACGCATTTGTGTGGAAACGACCGGAAGCGAAACTTGCAGCGAGAGACAGACCTATATGTTGACATGATTAAAAACTCAATACGACTACATAAAAACAGTCTACAAAAACACAAAAAAAAATACAATGAAAAAAAGAAATGTAATAAGTATAATAAAAAGTACAAATATGTATTAACAGCTTAATAAAAAAATTGCAAACTGGATGTAAAAAAAATTCTTGATTTTTGGTTGTGAACAGAAAAATAAACTATTGACATTTGAAACAAAATAGCCAAAATATTAGATGAAATAAATATCAATCAAACAAAAATTATTACGTAAATCAGTCCATTAAAATGGTCAAATGATTAGAATAATAATGTTTAGAAATAAAAAAGACCTATATGTTGACATGATTAAAAACTCAATATGACCACATTAAAACAGTCTACAAAAACACAAAAAAATACAATGAAAAAAAAAGAAATCTAATAAGTATAATAAAAACTACACATCTGTATTAACAGCTTAATAAAAAATTGCAAACTGGATGTAAAAAAAAATCTTGATTTTTGGGTGTGAACAGAGAAATAAACTTGACATTTGAAACAAAATAGCCAAAATATTGGATGAAATAAATATCAATCAAACAAAAATTATTACGTAAATCAGTCCATTAAAATGGTCAAATGATTAGAATAATAATGTTTAGAAATAAAAAAGACCTATATGTTGACATTATTAAAAACTCAATACGACTACATTAAAACAGAATACAAAAACACAAAAAATGCAGTGAAAAAAGAAATGTAATAAGTATAATAAAAAAATACAAATATGTATTAACAGCTTAATAAAAAATTGCAAACTTTACTTAAAAAAATCCCTGATTTTTGGGGGGTTATTTTATTAAACAAAAAATAAACTATTGACATTTGAAACCAAATAGCCTAAATATTATATGAAGTAAATATAAATCAAGCAAACAATATTACATAAATCAATCCATTAAAATGGTCAAAAGAAATAATGTTTAAAAATAAAAAATGAATACATAAAATATACAGAAAAACATAGCATCCAATTTGAATGAGGCAAAAAAGGAAACGAAGCCCCCAAAATGACAAAAGGTCTCGTTGTTGTTAATTGACATGAACGTCCTTTCTACCGATGTTTTCTTGCGGTTGGGACTTGCCGGCGGCCGACGTTGGAAATGGGTTTCCTTTTGGCGTCGCGTTCGTGCGCAGCGGCCTACATCAAAGTCTACCTGCTGGAGAACGGGACCTGCGTGGCCAAAAAGAAAACCAAGTCAGCCAGGAAGTCTCTGGACCCTCTTTACAACCAAGTCCTGGTCTTCTCCGAGAGCCCTCAGGGGAAGGTGCTGCAGGTACGGCACACACGGACTCACTTCCCACATCTCCAATATGTTTGTTTTCGTTTTACATTTTGCACACTTTGGCATCATCTGTCGGATCCAACGTGAGTTCCTCAAATTTAATAGCGATCGGGACAAAAGTTTGTCTTGAAAGAACCCCAAGAAAGCGAAAGGGCCCCCGTAGTGGTCTACTGAGACTTTTTGCGGGTCCTCTCATGACAATCAAACACCGTGACAAAATTTCCTGTTCCGGCTTCAGGAAATTAAACAAAAAAAAAAAAAAAAAACATCATGGAAACGATCGCCCCTAAATGGAACAACAACAAATCGCCGACATTTCGGCAGCCCTTGGAATCGAGAGGCTGACTTATTTTCGTGTCTTTGTGGTGGATGCGCCGGCGTCTCCAGCTGATCGTTTGGGGCAACTACGGGCGCATGGAGCGCAAGCGCTTCATGGGCGTGGCCCGCATCCTCTTGGAGGAGCTGGACCTGAGCAGCGCGGTGATCGGCTGGTACAAGCTCTTCCCTACCTCGTCCACGGTGGAGCCCACCGGCGCGCCCCTCGTGCGCCACCCGTCGCAGATGTCCCTGGAGAGCGCCGTGGGGCCCTGCTGCGAGCGCACCTGAGGCCCACGCCTTCGGGGCGGCGCACTTTGGACTCGCTCGAGGTTGGCGTCCTCTCTTTCGGGACCAGTCTGAGGAGGACGTCCCCCCGCCCTCCCTCTTCTCGCCACCCCGTTTGGACCAACTCCACGCTGCAGGTTCAGCATCCGTCAAACTCGCTCCCACGTCGTCGTCTTCTTCCACAATATCGTCGACGTCTTTGTCTCATTGCGCAACGGTTCTCAAATATTTTTGGTCCAGGGGAGGAATTCTTCCAGCAACCCCCCCAGCCCCACCCCCCCACCCCATCTCCCTCAATATCCTCACACCAGTTATATGTAACTACCATCTTTACCCCTCAATCCAAAATAGAAATTCTAAAGTTGTTTGTTTTCGAGAAGAAAGTCGTTATGATACAATAACAAATTCATCTTTTAGGAGGAAAAAGTGAAAAAAAATGGACGAAACCAACATTAAAAATGACAAAAGACGGCACATAGACAAAGGTAAAAGACTAATTTATAAAACTAAAGACAATGACTAAATTAAAATGCACAAATACAAAAAGCTCTTTCACAAAGGTCATGAAACACATTTACAAAACTAACAAATCTAATTTCTACCTTTTTTCAAAATTAAAAATTTATAAAATGATATCTAAATGCTTCGGAAATTTTAAAAAATTACAATTGGACCATATCCGTACTAGAATTATTTTTATTACCATATAATGTAATTTTAAAACCTATTTTAGAGAGGAATTTGTGGTTTAACATGGGAATTTTTTTTCACTTTTACTCCTCCGAAAATGGGAATATATCAATGTGTGTGCGTGTGTAAGTATGTGTATCTATCTATATATATACATACATACATACATACATACATACATAAGAAACTTACAAAAGTCAAAAGGAATGTACAAATGCAAAAAAAATTAATTGCCAAAGAAGAAAAATAATAATTTACATAAACTAATCTACTATACCAAGAAAAATCCACTTATTAAGCAAAAAAATGAAAAACATTGGGTAAAAAAAAAAATTCCCAAGATGATTTTTAAAAATAGGAATAATTTAAGAAAAGTTACTGACGGAACAAAAATGTCAAAAAGTAGACTAAAAACAACTTGATAAAATTAAAAAGTGGACAAAAGTACACATACATTTGACTGTATACAGTAGCTAGTAAACTTACAGAAGTCAAAAATGAATTTACACAAGTAAAAATGAAAATTCACCAAATTAAGACAAAGTCAAAACTCATTTTAAAAAAGTACCAAAATAAATGGCAAATAAAAGAAAAATTAAAATAAAAGATTGAACTATATAATCAAATTTCCAAAAGTAAAAACAAAGGGAAGAAATTAAGATTTTTTTTAAATTAATTTACAAAACCCGAGTGTATAAAAAAATATATTCGCTAAGGTATGAAAATATAAGCAAACCTACCCCCCAAAAAATGAATGTACAAAATAAAAAAAAAAACACCAACTTGACGAAAGTAAGACATATTTGCCAAAGAGAAAAATAAAAAAAAAAAACAATATGACGATTTACAATGTAAAATCCGCATTTACAAAAGTTAAAATGTTCATTTGGAGCTAACGTTAAGTGTACTCGTGACATCGACGGCGTAAAATGTGCTCTCGAATATTCTGTCCAGTCGTGTGGTTTGTTTTTGTTTGTTTGACTAGAAAGCTTGTCAGAAAGTCTTGTAGCGTATTTGTACACTTCATCGACTTATTTTTTTTTTTTATTTGGCTAACTGCTACCGTCGCTAACGTGCCAACTTTGACCAGCAAGTGTCTTTCTTCATTTCATCGCAACGTAGCGTCACGTAAGGCCGCCCACGCGGCTCGGAACATTTCGTCAGTTAGTCGTTAGCTTCACGTTAGCGTGATGAGAGGATTTCATTTCGGGCACTTTAAGATTCTTCACGTGGTGTAAATATTTACGATTGTGCGCCAAAGGTTTTAGCCGGGGGACATGGGAATGCTAGCTTGTAGCGTTAGCCGCTAGCATCTGCATGCAGTCTAATGCGCAGTTAGCACGGCGAGGCTAAACTAAAGGACAAAACATAATGTAGCATATTTGTTAGCGACACTTTATTTGTCATCCTCTTTATGTGATTCAAACTAGTAAAAGTTTGTAATCCCTCCAAGGATGAGGTTTTAAAGATTTTATTATGATTAATTTTTGAATATTTCCGGACAGATCTTCAGTTCACTCAAATATTGAAAGTATGTTTTTTAATGTTATACCTGAACTAGGGATGGGTCAATGTTATGCCAGGTGTCAGTATTGGGCCGATACCAGTCTTATTTCAAGCTACCTGGTACTTGTGAAGGCTGCCGATCCCGGCCACTGATACTTAAGTTTAAAAAAAAAAAAAAAAAAAAAGAAAAATATATGAAGTAAATCCTCCTCCCCAGTAGTTGGCGCTACACTGCGGCGGTTTGGCACATCGCTAAATGATCATGTGCATCAGAGAGTAAGAAATATTTCTGTTCACAAATTACGTGTCATTGTGTTAAATAGAAATATTATGTATTAAGACTACTAGGGGTATCGATACTTATGGGTATCGTGAAGTACTCGAGGGAATACTCGTACTGTTATTAAGTGGTATTGAACATCTCTAATCTGAACGAGTTTGGGCCTCAGGTTTGCCAGTAGCAGCACTGCAGGGAAATTTATTATTTTTATTATGATTATTATTATATTTGTACTTACACAAATATATATATATATATATATAAGGCTACTTTGTGAGAAGCAATAAAAACCCAAAGCTGCTGTCATCAGGGCAGTTTTTTTGAAGAGTTTTCGGTTTTTGTTTTCAAGGGATTCGACGTCCGCCCTATGCTAACATGCTAACGTGCTAGCCCGTAGCCTGGATTATCATTCTTTGAGCATAAGGAGTCACTGCTTTTTTTTTTCCTTAACAATGCAAAAAATAAACAATACATTTAAAAAGCAGAAGAGATGTAGATGTTGTTATACAAATATGTAATATATTTCATTTAAAAAAAAGATAACTAAGGAATGTTTGTTTTTTGTGCCAAAACATTTCCTGGGAAAACCGTTTACAGACAATTTAGTAAACTTTGTAATTATTATTATTACAATTACTACGACGACAAAGTTATCCAACGTAAACTGTTTAGCTGTTAGCGGCTAGCGTAGCGGCAAAAGAAAGCGGTTGTGTTTTTAAGTCGTAACAAAAACATTTCATGATCGGAATCGTTACCTCCGTCTTTTTTTTTATGAAATATTTGTTCTTAAAAGGGCGAAACTTGGAAAATCTGCGAACGTCAAACGCATTTGAATTAGTTGAGGCAGTCGAAGCCTTGATTTTAGCGCTAACACGTTAAGCGAAGGCCTTACGCGGGGTAGATACCATCGATGAAAATCTGTGGGGGGGGGGGGATCGTGAAGATCAATGTTATTGAATATATGAATTCAACTAATGATTCCTAACAGAAGTCATATTCTTTCGACTTGTTTATAATTGTTTGGATGCACATGACCACATTTTGTGACTTGGATTAAATAAAGTACATTGGGAAAAAAAATAACGCCAAGAAAAATGTTTATTCCATCTTTTTCCCATTCAGTAGCCGCCATCTTAACTAATGTGTGAAAAAGGTTAACCGTTGTTGCGTTGTGGCCGGCAGGCGAGTCTCTTCACGTTGGACTTTGCGCCGTCCGTTGCGCTTTTGCCGTATCGTTCTGAGCCGCCTGGACCGAGACGGGCGCGCCGTTTCCCTACGTGGCGGCAAGTCGTGCTTCCCGTTTCCTCGGCTTTGACCGGGTCCCCTCTTCTTCAGCTGGATCTTGAAGTAAGACTGCTTTGACCCGGACTCTCTCGACATGCTAGCCGTGTATCACAATGCTTCAGCGTACGGCGCACTCGAGCCAACATGCTAACTCTGCCCTGTCGTGCCGCAACCATCTGCCAACGAGTTCCACCTAAGTTCACTAAGGCAACTTTGATGTTGATTTTGTTGAAGTAGCGAATGTTCCCCTTTATGGCACCCTCATAAATGACTGGAAGGGGCTGTTTTGTCAAACTTAAGGGGTCTACTAAGATCACTGGTCTGGAGACTAGTTGGCGACCTGACGGCGACTGGAGTCTCCACTGATTGAGGAGACGTCTCCGTGATGTCTCCTGGAGAATATCCAGGCTTTTTTTCCCTCGAACTTTTGGAGCGTTTTTTGTTTTAAGTCATCAGGAGGTCTCAGAGACGTCACAAAGACTGACTTTGTCCACGACGTCTCTGCAACATCTGCGGGTTCTGCCGCAGACTAAGTGCCGACTTGGGGAACTGGTCCTCGCGAGATGGTGAGTACAGACAACGTTTTCATCTCCCGACCTGCCATAATAGTTTTTGAGCTAAGAGGTTTTTTTCTTCAAATTTGGTTTCGCATCAGGGACCAAAGACTGTCCAATCATGTCTCCAGAGTGGAGCCCACATCTAACAACAGAAGATTTACGGTATTTACAATTGTATCAACAGATCCAAAACACACATTCACGGTCTGGGTTTTCGGGTCATTTTACTTGAAGCATGTGTGAAAATTTGGTCAGATTCTTAATTGTATCACATTGGGAAGACTCCGATCCAGGACTTTGGCTGTTTCTGCGGCCCGGCGGATAGTTCACATGTTCCGCAGACCGTCACCGCTGGAATACCTTTTGAATGGAGCATCATGGAGGCGCGAATTACATTTGTATCCCAATATTCGTAGGGTTAAGCGGTGGAAAACTGCATCCTTTTAACGGCAGTGGTCTCCAAAGGTTTTTGGGGATGCCCCCTTTTTGGAGATGAAATTTTCAGCGCCCCTCCCAGTTTCAAATTTTGTCAGGGGACCTGAAACAGCCCCACTCCCACCACACTTCCGCTTGCAGACATTAGTCCTTGGGAATTGCACCCCCCCAGTTTGAAAACCCCAGTTCTACGGTATCGGGAAGTGTAGGAACTGACATTTTGGACTGTATCAGCAGTCTGTGGTGCATTACCACCAATTGCCGTTTAATAAAATTAATCAACTCACTTTGTAACGTCAGTAAATGCATCGTTAACATAAATAAAACTAACAGAAGTTCTAACAAAGATTAGATTCACACAGTCCACTCACAAAAACTAAGTTCCGCCCAGAAGCGCAGTATCCTGAACATTTTACGAGTAGTTTTTGTATACCTACGTATACAATTGTTGGGGTGAGCATTCCGACTGTACAAAAAGCTTCCTCTACCACTTGGGTTAACGTCCCGACTGGGAATTTGGAGGACCGCCGATTGATAACTACTGACTAAACCTTTCAACAAAAACCGCTCCAATGGTGCTGCCGAGTCCTCGTGGACACCGCCGAGCGCGGTGGTGTCCGCGTCGCTGCCAGTCCGCCGCCAGGCGTTCCCGTCATTCTATCACAGTGATGACCACGTGGTCGTCTTGTCCTTTCCACAGCATCTCGCCTTCGAAGTCGAGCATTTTGTGCTTGCGGCAGCGCAGCAGGATGCCGACCACTTTGTCCGAGATCTTCACGTAGCGGTCGAAGAGGCGGCCGAAGGTGACCGCGGTCCGGCCCTCGCGGTCCTGGAAGCCCATGTCCCGGATGATCCAAACCATCTCCTCCATCTCCCTGCGGATGTGCTTGTGCGCACGGTCGCCCCGCTCAGCCGTCTTGGAGCCCTCTTTGGGGCGACCGTAGCCGCTGTCGCCCTTGCGCAGGCGGAGGCTCATGGCGTAGTCGTAGTCAAAGTCCTCGCTGAAGGGGTTGAGTTTCTGGCCCTCGGTGTGCTGGTCCGACCACTGCTGCCAGTGACTCTTGATGTCGCCCATGGTGGCGATCTTAATCTGATGACGGGAAAACACGATCATGTCACGTTTATTGGTCAAGCCTGGCAAAACAACAAGTTCCAAGACCGCTCGTGTCCGAAATGGACACGTCTGTTTGGCGAGAGAGACCGAGGGGAAACTTAAAGGTCTAGTGTCATCCCTATAAACATTCTAAAATAGATATTGAAATGGAAAATACATATAAGATTATTCACTTCAATGTCTAAGAAATAAATATGATCTGATCCACTTCCGCGGCTGCAACCAGCTGGTGTGGCTCATTTTCAGCGCCGAGGTGGTTTTTCACGGAGCTGAGGTGGGGTTCTTTAGGGGGTTGTTCATAGCCGCCGCAGTATGCGATGAACGACACCATCGAGCCAGGGTGCTTTACTGCGTTGTCATCGCACACGGCAAAGTGAGGCGTTGTCGGCCGCGTTCTTCACAGCCGCCGCCGTCCGCGAGCCCGACGCGCAGCCTTCACCGAAGCCGTGACCGGCGGACGCGGCGCCTCAGCCGGTGTGGCTCATTTTTGACACCGAGGTGGCTTATCACAGAGCCGAGCTGGCCTGCTTTAGGCCGTTGTTCATGGCCGCCGCCGTCCGCGATGAACAACACCGTCGAGCCGAGGCGCTTTACGGCGTTGTCGTCACACACGGCTGAGATGGGCATTGTCCGCAGCATTGTTCAGCGCCGCCGCCGTCCGCGAGCCCGACCCGCAGCCTTCGCTGGCGAAGCGACGCAGCATCCTGACACCGTCCCACGCGCACATCGACACATTTCGTACGCGGATCTTTTCTTACGTTATGAGAGACGGATTAGATGGTTCGCCCCAAACTATTATTTTTTTTTAGTAGCTGTTTACACACCTACCTGTCATTTGGTACCCACGAAGCTCTGGTCCTTTGCACCCGTGCAATCCATTTTTCACGACGAAGCGGTTCTCTTTGAAACTTATGAAGGGTAAATCCATCCCCCGAAGTGTTCAAGCAATGTCCAGCAATGCAATGAGCCGGCATTTTGGCTAACACGGAGGAACAACGAGCTACCTTCCCGGAGGTAAAACTAATAGAAACAAACGAGTCCACTTGCGGGCGCCTCTGTCCTTTACATCACTTCCTGCTTCCTCTCGAAAACAAATCCCTTGAGAGGATTTTCATGGCGGGAGTTACAAAAAGCCATATTCGTCAAAATCGTGTTTTGTGGTGGAAAAAAAACACATGGGTTCGTGTCGGCTGCCGTTTTTTTCATTAATATACTAAAAATCATGCATTTCATGACAGTGGCACTTTAACTTCCATTCCGGCAGAGTCCGAGTTCTTCTGTAATTTGGAATTAGTGACGTCTTAATTGAAAGTGAACGTTTTGCACTTGTGTGTTAAGCAGCTGTCAGTCAAATCTGCCTTCACCTTGAGCCCGGTTTTACCCTCTGCTCCACCTGAATGTCACACTCTGGAACACTTTGTCCTCGAGCTTTATTTACATTTTACTCTTCTGCGAGGAGACGGCCGGCGGCTCGGCTCGCCTTTTATAGCACAACCCGACCCGCCCGCCTGCTCGGAGTCGGATTTCACCGACGGACGTCAGAGTGACGGCGGCATTTTGCCCAAGAATGAGTTTCTGCCCTTTGGGTGAAACCGAAGCGATCGACAAGCTATATGGACGGAACGCATCTATCTTCGTAGACATTAAAAATGCATTCCGAAGTGCTGCGTTGCTACAAGGTTGCGGTCCAAAGCCGCATTAAGGTTTTACATGACGTTGGTGAGTTCAACCTTCAAGGTATGTTTTCCTGCTACGTCACGCTATACTATAATTCTACAATGTCATGCTTTGACTTAATGCTACACCGTATCTATTATTACGATGTAGCCGCTACTTTGTTACGCTAGCTCAGCTACGTTTTCGCCCTGAAGGAGTTGTCCAAGCTAGCGCTAGAATGTAGCAATATGACAGAACATCCGGCTATGAAATCATCCCACTTCACGCTACGATGCGCCACGAGGTTAACCTACGACCTCAGGCTTCGACGTCACCTTACAACATCACAGATTTACAAATACTTGCCACTGTCATGGAACATACGAAGGAGGTCCAGGAGTGGCACGTCTCGGCGTTACGAGTCCACTCCCCGTCAGGTGGGATATGACGAAGGCGATTCGTGAGCGGTCCGTCGGGAAGGCGGAAGCCCGTAGCCCGACGTGGAGATCGCACTGAGCGAGGAAGGGTTTGATGTTCCCCGTGTCACCGGAAAAGGGTTCAAGTGTGTGGACCCCGAACCGCTGAAACTCCGCAACTGGCAGGGCAACCGGAGTGACCTGGACTGAGGTAGGAACTGCGGCGGGCGCCGCCGACGTGACGTTAGCGGCGCTAGCCTGAGGTGCCTGCCATGGCTCTAATCGGGCACAGATTTCGATAAGTCTCCTGCTCGGCCATGCATCTGCCCTGGAGCTGTAGAGAGCGGCGGATGGCTTCTGAGTCGTAACCAGAACTCTAGTGTGGACCCAAATGCACGACTCGGTAGACGGGGAGGCAGTTAAATGAAGGTCTTTATTGGTTCCAAGGTCGTAAGCCGGAGAGTCAGTCAGAGAGATTAGCAGCGTCAAGAGCATCAAGCTTACGGGGTTGGTCGGAGGACAGGCGGAGGTCGGTACACGGGGATTCAAGATCAGGAACAAGAAACCGTGGGAACGAAGCCTAGATGGCAACGATCTGGCAAAGCCAGACCGTCCGCCGGGTCCTATATATATACGAGGGTTAATTATCCCTGATGAGGCGCAGGTGTGCAGGGCTGGGACCGGCAGGACCATTACAGCCACAGCCACAACGTAACACTACGTGGTAATGCTACGACGTGACAATCGGACATCGTGATACGACATCATGCTACAATGCACCAGGATGTCAGGCTTCGATGTGAAGCTATGACATGCGTCACGCTACAACACTGGACCTGGCAACTCGTACGGTTTAGCCGTAGTTCCTACGGATTTTGTAGGTGAATCTTACGCACACGGCCGTATATCACAAATCATACGGACAGGACATCGAACATTCACAATATCTCGTTATGACATCGGGCTGTGCCGTAACACAACAACGTAATGCTAACAGCGTCACACGTCCTCGAAGTGTTAGTGTCATCTTTGCACTACCTTGGGCTTGTTGCTGACTTTTTTGCACTCGACGCCCGTCGGTTCCGTCTTGGCGTCCACGCCGTCTCCGGGTGCCACCTCGTCCCCCAAGCCGCTGTCCTCCGTGTCCAGGCTGCTGCTCCTGGAGCTCAGCTTCCTCTCCCGCAGCATCAACTTCTTGTCACGGACGACGCCGCCTCCGCCGCTTCCGTTCAACGCCCTCATGTGGCGCCTCCGGGTGGGCGACTCCTTTCCCAGGAAGGTCTTGCTTTCCTCGGGACCCGACTCCATTTTTCCACGGATGATGTTGACCAGTTCCCCGCCGCACTCGCTAAGTTTGGGTTGAACGGTTTTAGAGATGGAAACGCTCCGGATGGGATTGGCGTCAGGGGAGTCCTTTTCCTGGGATTTAGTAGCAACTTTGACCACATGGTGGCGCTCTTTTTTGTCGATCTGGCCCACAGAGCAGGGCATCCACCCGGCGGGGGCGGCGTCCTGCTTGTCGGTGTGCTCGTTGGCCCAACCTTGCCAGCTCTTGGCCAGACTGGCCACCATGGCGGCGCATCGGATTTTCCTCACGGCGGATTTTAGCTTCGGGCGTTCCGTTTGGGAAACGCTCATCGTGCCGGGTGGGGGTTACGGGGCCGCCCGAGCGCACTTCCCGATCTCTTGAGGATGTCGCGAGTCTCCCGCTTAAGATTCGATGATCCTTTCGGGTCAGCTTCTCGATCTTCCCGGGAACGTCGACAAGCCTTTTAGATTGTCGCTCGCTCGGTCAGTGGGTGAGACGCCCGCCGGGACGGGCCTTTAAGTACCGGTGCAGGGGGGGGGGGGGGGGGGGGGGCTCCATGTGAGATGTGAAATCTGGCCTCTGTACACAAACACACACACACACACTCTTTAATACACACCACACACAAACAACATGCACATGACAGACATACGTTTTAAACATTCACACAACAAATATACACACAAAATGCACAATGTACACACAGTAAAACTATACACACTATGAGATAGCACAAACATATATACACATTCACACACACACAGACTCAAATTACACAAACAAGGTCAACACGTGCGCACACCACAACACACAGCTGCACATCAGACACACAACAGACCCCACTCGTTCAACGATCTACACAAAACAAATACACGCGTGCACACTATACACACGACCACAGTACATGCGCACCTACACACATACATACTCTTTAATACACACCACACACAGACAACACAATGTCACATGCACACGACACAGAGACCCACTCACACAACAATTAAACACACAACATGCACACCGTACACACAGTGAGATAAAACACACACATATACGCAATTACACACACAGATTCAAATTACACAAACAAGGCCAACACGTCCGCACACCACAACACACGGCTGCACGTCACACACACAACAGACCCAACACATACAACGATCTACACACAACAAATACGCACATGCACACTATACACACACACACTTTAACACACGCTTTAATACACACCACACACAGACAACACAATGTCACATGCACACAACACAGGGACATACATTTTAAACACTCACACAACAAATAAACACACACCATGCACACCGTACACACAGTAAAACTACGCACACTGTGAGATAGCACAAACACGTATACACAATTACACTATTACACACACACAGATTTAAATTACACAAACAAGGCCAACACGTTCGCACACCGTAACGCACGGCTGCACGTCACACACACAACAGACCCCACACATACAACGTTCTACACAGAACAAATACGCACATGCACACTATACGCACAACCACAGAACATGCGCACGTACACACACACTTTAACACACACGCTTTAATACACACCACACACAGACAACACAATGTCACATGCACATAACAGAGGGACATACATTTTAAACACTCACAACAAATAAACACACAACATGCACAGCGTACACACAGTGAGACTACACACACTGTGAGATAAGCACACACACACACACACACAGATTCAAGTTACACAAACAAGGCCAACACATCCGCACACCACAACACACAGCGACAGATCACACACACAACAGACCCCACACATACAACGATCTACACAGAACAAATGCACACACACAACCACAGTACACGCACGTATGGACTCCTAAACACTGTGCAACACACGCACACAATTTGTGTATTTGCACGTGAGGTCACAGAGGATCTAAAAATGGCCGCCACCTGTCGATTGGATCCCACCGAGACAAATTCCACCGCTGAACAGCGTGTACGTGAATTTTCGGTTGTGCGACACGCACACCGGATTGGAGTGTGTGCACGAATGTGCGACCGTAACTATTATTGTCTGCTGACGGCATGAATGGAAAAGTGTCACGTTTTATATTTAGCCGTATGAGAACAATCTATATTACTGTACATACCCAAGGCGTGCATCTGAGTTTGCGCAAAATGACGCATGACGTGATGTCACTTCTAATCTTGCACAGGCTGAATTTATGATGCAATCTTACAAAATTAATGTTGTATTGTTGTAAATAGTTAAAATAATGCAACTTTAATTTGATAAGTTTGACATTTCCCCTAAAACAAACAAACAAACAAAAAAAAAACCACAAACTGAAGATTTTTCTGGAAAACAAAAATTCCATCCATCCATTTTCTTTTGTCGCTTATCCTCACAAGGGTCACGGGGCGTGCTGAAGCCTATCCCAGCTGTCAACGGGCAGGAAGAGGGTTACACCCTGAACCGGTCGCCGGCTAATCGCAGGGCACATGGAGATAGACGACAGTCGCACTCAAAATCACACCTATGGGCAATTTAGAGTGTCCAATTAATGTTGCAGGAGGAAACCGGAGCGCCCACCCGGATAAAACCCACGCAGGCACGGGGACAACGTGCAAACTCCACACAGGCGGGGCCGGGTTCGAACCCGGGTCCTCAGAATTGTGAGGCCAATGTTTTACCAGCTGCGATACTGTGCTGAAAACAAAATTAGAATAAATACTTTTTTTTTCTTCCTAAAACACAGTTGTAGAATGGCTTTTGTACTCATCTGGTCCCTCTGGAGGCTGTTTTCTGAAAGCTTGTGGTAAAAGTACGTCGAGTGATGGGCAAAAATCTTTTTTGCCGCGGACCTTGTCGTCGCCTTTTTCCGCCAACGGCAAAAGTGCCGGTGCTTGAGCACCACTCGGGTCTACGTGCGCACGCCCCCGCTAGTGAACGAGACCCCTCGATGGTTGAACTCCTCCACTTGGGGCAGGAACTCTTCCCCGACCTGAATTGGGGAATCCGTCCTTTTCTGACCGAGGACCACCTCTTCAGATTTGGAGGCGCTGATTTTCATCCGGGCCGCTTCACACTCGGCTGGGAACTCCTCCGACCAGAGTTGGAGCCAAAAGGAGTCCACCATCTGCAAAGATCCGCCAGAGACGCTCATACTGACGTCATCAGAACTGGACCACTTCATCGGGTGTGCCTCGGAACGCTGTCTGTAGAACAGAATCGGCGGCAGCCTTGGCAGAGTCCAACCCTCACTAGAAACGAGTCTACCATACTGTGGACCAAAAGTCTGAGACTGGTCGTATAGGGACAGTCAGGGGCTTCGGTACGCCATAGTCCCCAAGGACCACCCACAGGACTCCCTGATGGACACGGTCAAAACCCTTCCTCAAGTCCACAAAACACACGCAGACCGGTTGGGCGAGGACCGCGCCGAGGGTGTCGAGCTGGTTGGCTGCTCCACGGCCGGGCCCAAAACCGCATTCCTCCTCCTGAATCCGAGACTGCGCTTCCCTCCCTCCCTCTCCTAAATTTCACCTTTTCATTCTCGTCGGGATCGCAATTTTTGGCGTGCGTTTTAGGTCCCCCCCCCCCCAAAAAAAAAAAAAAAAATAAAAAATGGAGCATCGGATTCAAACATCCAACTGGGTCGGAGCCAGCCTCGCTCGCCTGCGCGTGTGA
This sequence comes from Syngnathoides biaculeatus, assembly GCF_019802595.1. Taxonomy (NCBI): domain Eukaryota; kingdom Metazoa; phylum Chordata; class Actinopteri; order Syngnathiformes; family Syngnathidae; genus Syngnathoides; species Syngnathoides biaculeatus. Next base: position 20,334,662 of record NC_084649.1, read on the forward strand.
TGCCAGATTGTTTTGCACAAACCCCCACCGCGCACACCAAAATAGATGGCGGGCAGACACGTGTTTGCGTGCTCCACTTTTTCTCTGTCTTGGCGCGCTAACTTCATTGCGGGGCCGCAAAAGAAGGACCAGCGTTCTTCCTTTTCGGGATTTTTGTGGCGCACGACACCTGTCGCGATTTCTCACCGTCGTTACGCTTGAGCTTCTTTTGCGAACGCTGCGCTTCTTTGTCGGGCTCGACCATAACACCTTGTCACTTGTATGATACAGTGAAGAAAATAAGTATTTGAACACCCTGCTATATTGCAAGTTCTCCCGCTTAGAAATCAAGGAGGGGTCGGAAATTTTCATCGTAGGTGCAAGTCCAATGTATATTTTCTTTCACGATTTATTTGTGTAATACAGCTGCAAATAAGTATTTGAACACCCAAGAAGACAAATGTTAATATTTGGTACAGTAGCCTCTGTTTGCAATTACAGAGGTCAAACGTTTCCTGTCGTTGTTCACCAGGTTTGCACACACTGCAGGAGAGATTTTGGCCCAGTCTTCCACACAGATCTTCTCTAGATCAGACTGGTTTCTGGGCTGTCGCTGAGAAACACGGAGTTTCAGCTCCCTCCAGAGATTTTCTATTGGGTTTGGGTCTGGAGACTGGCTAGGCCACGCCAGAACCTTAATTTGCTTCTTACGGAGCCACTCCCTGGTTTTCCTGGCTGTGGGCTTCGGGTCATTGTCGTGTTGAAAGACCCAGCCACGACCCATCTTCGATGCTCTGACTGAGGGAAAGTGGTCGTTCCCCAAAATCTCACAATACAAGGCCGCGATCATCCTCTCCTGAATACAGTGCAGTCGTCCTGTCCCATGTGCAGAAAAAACACCCCCAAAGCATGATGCTACCACCCCCATGATTCACAGTAGGGACGGTGTTCTTGGGATGGAACTCATCATTCGTCTTCCTCCAAACACGATTAGTGGAATTATGACCAAACAGTAAAATTTTGGTCCCATCTGACCACAAAACCTTCTCCCACGACTCCTCTGTATCATCAAAATGGTCATTGGCAAACTGGGAACCTTCCATGCCATGCATGATTCCAGTCACCTTGGAAACGGTGGTCCCAGCTCTTTTCAGGTCATTGACCAAGTCCTGTCGTGTAGTCCTGGGCTGATTCCTCACCTTTCGAAGGATCATCGAGACCCCTCGAGGTGACATCTTGCATGGGGCTCCACTACGATTAGCTTCTTCCATTTTCTAATAATTGCTTCATTAGTGGACCTTTTTCCACCAAGCTGCTTGGCAATTTCTTTGTAGCCCTTTCCAGCCGTGCGGAGTTGTACAATTTTGTCTCTGGTGTCTTTGGACAGCTCTTTGATCTTGGCCATGTTACAAGTTTGAGTCTTAGTGATTGTACGAGGTGGACAGGTGTATTTATGCAGCTAACGACCTCACACAGGTCCATCTGATTCAGGACCCCGTTGAGGGTCAGAATTCTAGCTGATAGACAGGTGTTCAAATACTTATTTGCAGCTGTATCACACAAATCATTTAAAAAAATCCTACATTGTGATTTCTGGATTTTTCTTTTTAGATGATCTCTCTCACAGTGGACACACACCTACGATGAAAATTTCAGACTCCTTGATGATTTCTAAGTGGGAGAACTTACAATATAGCGGGGTGTTCAAATACTTTTTTTCCTCACAGTAAGTCTTTTTTTTTTTAACACTTGTATAGTTTTGTCGCTGTTACACTTTACTGTCACTCTGGGCTTCCTTTCCTGGCTCTTGTGCTTCACATTACCACTTTTTTTTTTTTTTTTGCACTTTATCTTTTGCGTAGCGCACCAGTGTCCCACTTCCTGATCATTTGTTTTTTTTGGGGGGGGGGTTGCATAACGGTTCCGCACTTTTTTTTTAGTCACAGTGTCTTTTTTTGGATTCAAGGTAACACTCCAGCCCCGTTTGTCACTCGGCTTCTTTTTGTAGCTTTTATCGCCTGCTCCTGTGTCACATCACACAGATTTGTTGTTTTTTTTGCCGTTATAAGATTTCTTGTAAGCACCGCTTTCACGTATGGTCCTTTTTCAGGCTTTCGTCTAACGCCGAGACTGTCGCCTCATTCTCAGACGCAGTGAACGATCGCCGTTTTTACACCGCACGTGTCCAAACCCCCCCTGTGCAACAAATCGAATCATTGCGTACTGCGACAAGATCCCATATAACAACGCGACTTACGGTCACAAGTCAACCAAGCTTTATTCAACAAGTTTTAATTATGAACAAAATAATGGGAATATTTCTGAAGAAATGTCAATAGGTTTACTGCGGGGGTGTCAAACTCAAATTCACAGTGGGACAAAATTTGAATTTGAACAAATGAACCTTTTAACATGGAACCAAGCAAGTTTTGATTTAATGAATATTGAACAAGCAAGGCTTGTATAACTTAAAAGTACAGGTGTGCAAAATCAAGTTGCTAATAATACTACTACCAATAATAAATAATGGCATATTAAATAAAATTTAAATAAAAATGGAATGCCTCCTGTTTGCAGCCTTCTGAGATGTCAAAATTAGCTTCTTACATAAACTAATAAATTTGAACATAAAAAAAACCCCAAAACACATAACTATGAATAAGGTGTCACGGTGGATCAGCTGGTAAAGCGTTGCCCTCACAGTTCTGACGTCCCGGGTCCAATCCCGGACCCGCCTGTGTGGCGTTTGCGTGTTCTCCGGTTTGCTCCCACATTCCAAAAATATGGAACATTAATTGGACAGTCTAAATTGCCTCTAGGTGTGATTGTGAGTGCGACTGTTGTCTTTCTCCATGTACCCTGCGATTGGCTGACGACCAGTTCAGGGTGTACCCCGCCTCCTGCCCGTTGACAGCCGGGATTGGATCCAGCACGCCCCACGACCCTCGTGAGGATACGCGCCAAAGACAACGGCTGGATGGATTTCCTTTACCTTCTGGCTCCTTTCAGTCGTGTCCGTGTCCTTATATTTGTCCTGGTGTTGTTAATTTCATAGTGTCATCTAATATTGTAATCCCTGGTTCCTGATTTACTGGTCTGTCTTTTCCACATGTAAAGAGATATTCCGCCTCTCACCTGTCCCCCCCAAAAAAGTTCAATTTTCCGCCTTTCTTTTCGCCATTCCTTGGTAGGGTAAACTTGACTGCCTTCATCCCGCTGTGTGCTGCCATCTTGGGGTCAACGTCAGTCAATACAGCCCTAAAGATACACTATAAAGAAATCAAAAACACTAACGCAAAACCTATGTACATCCATCCATCCATCCATCCACTTTCTTCGCCGCTTATCCTCACAAGGGTCACGGGAGCGCTGAAGTCGATCCCGGCCGTTATCGGGCAGGAGGACACCGCGGATTTCGTTTCAATAAACGACGAGACGCATTTCGTCTTCTCTGGGGGGGGGTTAGCCATTTTGTAGGGAGGTTGATTCAACATCACTTCTTTCACAAACAGGATCCCTGAAACACACAAATGCAGTGTGATTAAAAAAAAACTTTAATAAACAAATACAATAGAATGAATCTGAATAAAATATCTAATCAATTGCAATTTTAATACATTTTTGAAATGGTAGAGAGACTTTATGGACAGCACTTGACCTTTAACACGAGTTGCCTTTTTATTCTACTGGTTTTATTGTTTTGATATTTTATGATTGAGATTGTTTTATAATATCACAGTGTGGCAGGGTTCTCTTCCAGCACAAAGCCAAGGTGGGGGGGGCTGAGCGTGGAATGGGTAATAACACTGCCGCCGGTCTGCTCTCCCTCCTGTACCACAAGAACCAGAACCAGTACGGGTGACTGGACCGGACTGAGACGGGAGGCTGTCGTAACGACAACATACTGGTACATATATTTAAAAAAAAAAAGCTGCACACCATTGTTCAAATGCCAAGTTTTATGACGCCCCCCCCCCAAAAAAAAACAATTTGAGACTTTTTTTCCACCGTTAATGTGAGCTATAAACTGTAAAATACATATTTTTTTTAATATTTCAGGGGTTTGATGAGATCATCCTTTTGCACAAGTGCACACCCCCACGTGGAAATTGAAATCTGGCCGCATCGATGGACGAGTAAACCCATCCCATTTAGAAGAGGCTGCGTAGCCTTTATTTAATCACTGAAGTTGCGTTATTTTTAAACGAATTAAAGTAACGACGCTAAATTATATTTTTGAACATTTAAATTTGCTCAGCACGACCAATAATAAAGAAAAAAAACATGCAAAAGCAAAACTAGCCAAAACTTAAAACAGGAAAATGCCACGTCACGTGCTCTCTTCACGTGGACGCCAACCGCGACAAGCTTTTTTTTTTTTTTCATTTTCTAAAGCGATAAGATCACTGAAGATCGACCGATTGATTAAAAGATTAAATCAAAAGAATTATGTTCTCATATTTTGAAACTAGTTATGTAGTGGGGGGTCACGTGATTCACTAACACCAATAAACTGTAAGGGCGCGTTTCCTTTCTGTTCTGTTGCATTACGCGATGTATGGTGATACATATATATATATATATATAAATATATATATAAAGAGACGACGTCAAGTATTTTCCCGCTAACTATGGAAGAGCCTGGAAGTACAAATGCAACACTCGGTGTCCTTAAAGCGACGCTGTTAAAATAATATATAATTCTATAATTAAAAAAAACTTAAATGAAGCATATTTGTCAAATTGGACTCACGAGCACGACAGTCTGACGTCCACCTCGAAGATGGAAAGTTCGAGAAGGAGTGGGCAATGCGGCTGATGCGCATGCGCACAATAGTCGACTCGTTTCCGGAAGAAGAGCTTCTCTTCCGTGATAAAAAACTAAATGTTTCCCCCTTCCAAATCAAATAAAACTGATAAACTTATAATTTAATTCCTTCCCACATTTAATCAGAACCTTGGTGGCGTGAAACGTGAAACTTTTTCTTTCTTTTTTTTTTTAAACAAACGAGGAATAGATTTTTCAATGACGTCGCCACAGTCTTTAGCCAATCGGATAAATTAACGACAAAAAAAACTTCACGCTTCACCTATCACCCGTGTTGTCTGACCTCTTTGCCACACAAGATGACGCGATTGGAAACCTAACCATAGATACATAAATCTCCATATGTCTCTTGGATTTCTGCCCGGGATATTATACCAACGTATTCCTTTAAATTTAATCGCCATCTTGATTAATTTTCTTTCCATCACCTCCAGTCATGACTTCAATGTCCTTTTTCATTTTACTGTTTCAAATGTAGTTATATTTTTATAATCCTTCATCCGCTTTTTTTAATTATTTTTTTAAGGATTTTTTTTTTAGCGTGATTGGATTTGATTTGACGGAGCTGGCAACCTCGTCGACGTCACATTGACGTAACGGCGACTCAAATCATGGCGGACGAAGTGGATCAGGTCTGTGGATTCATTCGCTATTTCTTTGTTTTTGCCCTCGAAGTGTTTTTAGACCCGTCATCACGTACACGACCTTTAAATACTGTTGTGGTGCCTTTGTTTGTCTCTCCTTGTGGCAGTTAATTGCAGCGGTTGTCCTCTTCTAGCCCAGCGACGGCGTCGTGAACGTTAGCTTAGCTACATGTTAGCATATCGAACTGTGGTCACGATCACATTTGGTATTCTTTTTTTTGTTCACAATTTCGAACGAACTGTGGAAATCACTCATTTAGATTTTTATATTCGCTTAACAAACGATAATGTTTTGTATTTTCTATCAATATAACGCTACCAAACAAAACAAGAACAGTATATGGAAACTGATGCATTGAATTAAGTGCAAAAGATAAGAGTCCACTACATCTGTGCCAGTCCAGTTGCCAAATACAAAAACCATTTTTAATATTAATTCTATATCAGCCTTTTGTCCACTCTGCTTAGCAACCGAGCACCAACACCGTAGAAGAACCGCTTGACCTGATCCGACTCAGTCTGGACGAGAGGATCTATGTCAAGATGAGGAACGACCGCGAGCTGAGAGGACGACTACATGTAAAACACACACACACAATATCGCGAGATGTTTAAATGCACGGAAAACACATTGTTGCACACTCACCATACATGCACACACACGCACACATGCATGCTTTTCAACACACCTCAAACTTGCACACGCTCATGCACAACTCAAGTACACACAGACTCACTTGGAAATAGATTACACTCATTTGACACACACAGAAAGTTGTCATACTCTCACACACACAAACACTTAATATCCATCCATCCATTTTCTTTGCCGCTTATCCTCACGAGGGTTGCGAGGAGTACTGGAGCCTATCCCACCTGTCATCGGGTACACCCTGAACTGGTTGCTAGCCAATTGCAGGGCACGTCGAGACAAACAGCCGCATTCACAATCACACCTTGGGTCAATTTAGAGTGTCCAATGAATGTTGCATGTTTTTGGGATGTGGGAGGAAACCGGAGTGCCCACCCGGAGAAAACCCACGCAGGCACGGGGAGAACATGCAAACTCCACACAGGCGGGTCCCGGATCGAACCTGGGACCTCAGAACTGTGAGGCCAACGCTTAAGCAGCTGAGCCACTGTGACCCCCTATTCATAGATATTATTATTTTACTTTTTTTTCAAATTTATTAGCCTGTGTAAGAAGGTAATTTTGACGGCTCAGAAAGGAGGCACTCAATTTTTACTTAAATTTTAATATTCCATCGATATGTTTGTATTATTATTACTACTATTGTTATTATTAGTAGTAGTATTAGCAACTCGATTTTGCGCACCCGTGCTTTCAAGTTATATAAGCCTTGCTTGTTCAATATTCATTGTTAAATCAAAACTAGCTCGGTTCCATGTTAAAAGGTTCATTTAAAATTTTGTCACAGGTGGGGCCGGGATCGAACCCGGCTCCTCAGAACTGTGAGGCCAACGCTTTACCAGCTGCTCCACCACACTTAATATCCACACCCTACAAACACAAATTCATGCACACAGACACCACTATATCCATACACATGCATAGATGGGCACACTCAAATCATATCTCATAGGCACGTAGACAACACACACACCGCCTTTGCGTGGGGTTCTGTGTCAATTGTTATGATGCCTCACGACAGGCATACGATCAGCACCTGAACATGATCCTGGGAGACGTGGAGGAGACGGTGACCACGGTGGAGATTGACGAGGAGACTTATGAAGAACTGTACAAGGTCTGCACATCACTCATACTTTGATATTACTGGCTAGTACATATGGATGGCTAGCGACGGTGGCTTGGCGGGTAGTTGTCTAGTTATGCATTCATCTAGAGAGGCCACTAGTTACAGTGTTTCATACTTGTCGTTTATTGTTAAACAGTTGTTGTCAGCGGTTCGAGGTACAGTGAATACTCGGTCCTCGAACTAATCGGTTTTCGAACGAAAACTGCGAGATTTTTTTGCTTATGTTTTTGAACGGAAATCTGTGCTCGAACGCCCCAGACAAAACCCGGAAATAACAACGCGTGCGGCCCGACCGGCTAACCCACGGCACGCTTTGTTGTGAATTCCCACACATCCGAAAAAAAAAACAAACCCAGAAATAATATAACACACGCGGCCGGATCAGCTGACCCACGACGCGCTTTATTGTGAATTCGAACGCACTGCAAAAAAAACCCGGAAAAGACATAACACGCGCGCCCTGACCAGGTGAACCACTACGTGCGTTGTTATATATAACGCCGCTGTTTTTTTCCTTACTATTGACCCCCAATCATGGCGCCAAAGAAGTGAGACTAGATAAGTTCTTTGGGAAAAGAAAAGAACTTCCAGGGGGGAAAGTCACCCCCACCCAAGAGATTTGATACAGTAGTTGAACGTTAATAATGCTCTGTTCCATTAGCATTTCTGCATTTTTGTTTCAAAGATTTCGTTAACTCGAGTTACCAGTTAATGTTTTTGTATGTTACTTTTTGTAAAAATATATTTTTTTCCCCTCATTATTGCTTGTTTGAAGTTATTCTGCACTTTTGTTAATACAAAATAATTTACAAGGCTGGGGGCCGAGTCGCTACAGATATGGCAATGCACTCCCAGCCTCGCCTACTCTATTACTAAAGCAGACATTTTAAGCAAAAAATAAACATATTTCTTAAATTATTTTATTATATAAAATATTGAAATTATACATGTATTTCTACTTTGCGGTTTATGATCAGGAAAAGCTAAGAAAAATATTTTAAATGCCAATTTTTTTGGGGGGGCTTGGAACGCAATATTTCTTTTTCCATGGATCTTAATGGGATATATCGATTCGGTTTTCGAACAAATCACTTCTCGAACCACCTTCTGGAATGGATTGTGGTTGAGAACCGAGGTTGTGCTGTACACTATAAATTGAATCAATTTATCATTTTTTTGTGCATTTCCTTTGCTTGTTTTTACAGTCAACCAAGAGGAACATCCCCATGCTGTTTGTCAGAGGTGACGGCGTCGTTCTCGTAGCTCCGCCCCTACGGGTGGGTTGAGCACAGGTGGCCTTAAAAATGTTTTTTGAGTTCTTTTGCTGTTTTTTTTTTTTTTTTTTTTTTTTTTATCTTCGGGGGGTTGTTCAATAGTCAATTTTTGTTATGAATACATGTTTTTGTCTTAATGCCACCCCCCGAAAAAAGAAAATAACCTTGACTGAGTTATTCTCGAGCTGTTTTCAAATAAACACATTTCTTGATTACAAACATGGCTCATGTTCACGTGGTAAATATGAAGAGTATACGTTTTTGGTTTTTTTTTTTTTGGTGGGGGGGGGGGGCGGTATTTAGTCGGCCACCAATTGTAGAAGTTGTCTCTCTTCCAATTATGAGAGAGGCCTGTAATTTTCAATACCGGTATACCTCACGGTGGAGGAGCTGGTAAAGCGCTTGCCTCACAGTTTTCTGAGGACCTGTGTTCGATCCCGGCCAAGCCTGTGTGGAGTTTGTATGTTCTCCCCGTGCCTGCGTGGGTTTTCTCCGGGTGGGCACTCCGGTTTCCTCCCACATCCCCAAAACATGCAACATCAATTGGACACTCTAAATTGCCCATAGGTGTGATTGCGAGTGCGGCTGTTTGTCTCGATGTGCCCTGCGATTGGCTGGCAACCAGTTCTGGGTGTACCCCACCTCCTGCCCGTCGACAGCGACATCGTGAGGATCAGCGGCAAAGAAAATGGATGGATGTAAGTATTAAATTGCGTGACACCGACGTGCTACTCAGTACAGTAACTTTATTCTAGTGTTGTGCTTCAACCACTTGATGGCGCCACATACCCTCTTATGGCGTTTGGTGGGTCAAAGATTGGTATGAAGGTAGTTGTTAGTAGGAATTAGTTGCCCACTACACATGTGGATAAGGAGCAAGGTTTGCTGGTAGGAAGGAAGTTGTAGGTAGCTACAATAGCGTCGTAGGTAGGGCGGAAGAATGGACGCTACAGTGTGGACAGTTAAAATTCAAAATGTCTCCATTTATCGGTCTTGATATGAGGTTGGCTCTTCATCTAAATCGCAATAAGAAAGCAGTCTGCTTAAACTTATAACAAATTTATATTTTCACATTTTGAACTTATAAACATTCACAGGACAGGGAAGAAAAATTAAAGCAAACTTATTTGTGTAGCACCTTTCTAACACAAGGTAACTCAATGTGCTTTACATGATTAAATGCAAAGAAATAAAACATTTAAATGAGAGATAAACTGGTTTCTAGTCTCTTCCCACATCGCAAAATCGTGACATTAATTGGACACCCTAAATTGCCCCAAGGTTTGATTGTTCGTTGAGGTGTTTTCTGTCTCAATGTGCCCTGCGATTGCCCGGCAACCAGTCCAGGGTGCACCCCGCCACTGGCCCGATGACAGCTGGGATGTGCTCCAGCACTCCCCGTGACCCTTGTGAGGATAAGCGGCTAAGAAAATGGATGGATGGATTCTAAAGCTGACTGGAAGCCAGTGTAAAGAAATGGAGTTATATGCTCTGATGTCTTTGTTCTGATCAGAACCTTCGCTGCGGCCTTCTGCATAAGCTGTACCCAGTCAGAAGACCATTAAAATAGTCAAGTCTACTTGAGACAGAAGTAGTAGGGAGTGATTAATCATTTTCGCTATGGATCAGAGTCAGGTGTGATCCCACCGAGAGAGTCGAATCAAAGAGACAGAATTGGAGGTGTGGTTTAAAGCTGCTCCGGCCACTGGAAAATGCACACCAAGTTTGAATTGTCTCTCGTCTAGAAGCATTTCCGGACGTGTACCATCCCTTGCGAAAAAGAGCTCTCAAAAGATTGAGAATTGTTGAATTGTGTAAAACTAGAAAAGGTTACAAAAGTATCTTTAAAGTTCTTGTTCATGAGTCCATGGTTAGACAAATTGTCTCTAAATGGAGAAAGTTCAGGATTGCTGCTGCTCTTCCGAGGAGTGGCCATCCTGTAGGGATGGCTGCAAAAACACAGCGCAGAATCCTCCAAGGTAAAAAAAAAAACAGAAAAACATTTTGAGCAATTTATCCAGAAATTTGAGTAATTCCAAATCATTCATGTACTTTTTCCCCCTATTGCAGTGGACCTTTCCGACTGGCCATCTTAAGCTCCGCCCCCTTAGCTACAGTTGCCAAGTCCCACAAGCTTCCAAAATGGCGACTGAACAGAACAGGTTTGAAGTCGATTCTCTACCGCGTATTCCAGATAATATTGCGGTATGTTTTTTTTTTTTTTTTTTTTTTTTTGCCAAATGTCTCAGACTTGTCCAAGGGAGTTCTACGGAGAGGTCTCAAGTATTTCACGCAAGGATATGTACACGGAATTAAGATTTTGGACGGAGGAGGACTCAATGTCAGAGTGACGGCGAAACGTTGGCGATTGATGCAAAATATGTTCGACGCCTCACAAACTTTATATTGAAATCCAACAGGATAAAAAGGTGGAATCGTACTGCGCATGTAAAGCAGGGTGAGTACTTTTTGCTTGGAAAGATCACAAGTAATATCATTGTAGTCTTTATAAGTGAGTGGGTGTATTTATTTGACTTGGCTCATAATCGAAGCCAGTGATCTGTCCTAAAAGTATGATGCGATACAAACTGGCAAATAGACATTTCTCTTGCATGACATGGCGCATTTACACATCCCTAACCCGACTCTTCGGCATAAAACGTGACACACTTCATTCGGCAGGTCAGTGATACGCTAACAAAGTGAAAGTTGTTCTCCCGCAATGTAATAAGCACTGATAATAATCCAATCGAACTCCGAGACGATACTTCTCCCTCACTTACCTTTGAACATACAGCCTTGTGTTTGTCGATATTGTCCGCAGTAAGTTGTACGTGCGCTCTTCCGCGAGCCTTAATCCGTCGTAGACACTTCGTCAACTGTGTTTTAGTCTTTGGAAAATGAATCAACCCAGCAGGATATCTTCATCAGAATTACACGTTCCCAAAGCGCATCTGAGAACCATTTCCTTTGTAGCATTAACTTTTCCAAGCGCACGCTATTGACCACCAGCATTAGTTGTGGGACAATCCGGCGAGAGGGGCGTGGCAAGCCAGGGGTTAAAGACAATGCGGCTATCTGATTGGCTATTATTGTGCGAGTGATTGACAGGTCAGAAAGTTCCATCGGGTTTGTACTTAGAGAGGTAGATGGGTATCAAGGTAGGTAGCTGGGTAGTTGGGCGGGGATGCTAAAAGTCGATTACAGTGAGATGGTTGAGGTGCCCGAGAATAGGAATCGGTAGCTCCAGTTGGCACAGATGCTACCAGGCGACAACGAGTCGACGGGGCGAGAAATAAAGCAAAGCAAAGGCTGCAATTTGTCCTTGAATGAGAGCTCATAAACACGTGGGTCATGCACACGCCCGATCTGCCGGGCTACCTTCACCACCACGTCCGCATTCGCAGTCCCCCAGCTGTCGCTCCAGACGTTGAACTTGAGTTCTCAGAAATTTACATACACTGCGTAAAACACGTTATTTCCGTCTCGATATCTGAAGTCACATTAGACTAAATCTCTCCTGTTTCAGGTCAGTCAGGATCAGCAAAATGAGAGCATTTTGTCAAATGCCACAATAATGAGACAATTTCTTAGAGAATTTTGTATTTTCTTTGTGGTCAAAAATTTACATACGCGAAAAGTACAATGTTTTTATTGAAAATGGGGAAGTCCAGAGGATGAGGTCATGGCTTTGGAAGCTTCTGATAGGTTAACCCAGCGAGTCTCGATTATTTTCTGTTACGCCCCCCCCCCCCCCCCCCAGCAAGAAGAAAACAATTCGCGCCCCCCACTCTCCATTGCGACTATAAATATCATTTGTCTATAAAATTGTTATAAGTACAGCTCTGAGTAACATTGTATCCTTATTAACAGCAAAGAAAACAAACGAAAAAAAAATAGAAGTATAGTTCAACTTACAACAAAGAATAACTTTATTAACATAGTTTTTAAAGCGTATCAATTTGCCTGAAAGAAAAAAAATTCTCATTTTAACCGTTAACATTTTTGACCGACTTACTGCCGCATTTGATAGTGAAAAATAAAATCACATAAAATCAATAACTTCAAATCCAGTTCAGGAAAATTAGAAAACTTACTGCACCATTTGATAGTGGAAAATAAAATTACATAAAATCAATAACTTCAAATCCAGTTCAGCAAAATTAAATAAGGACCTCAATATATAAAACACTAACTTACAAAACAAAAATGAATAAATTTGGTATGTTTTTTTGTTTTGTTTGTTTTTTTGTTTTTGCACTGAAGTAACTTTCATAATGCGGGATGATTGTTGGCAATATTTGGCACGTTTTTGCTGAAAAAAAATCTAGCAACTCATCAGCAATATCTTTTAAGTGGCGCATGAATTTATTTGGCTTCACGTTGTCCGCTGCTAACATTTTTAAACACACTTTTCCACGTCTCCTAAAAAAAAAACAACGCCGTAGCGCTAATACTCCCTGTGCACACTCTGACAATGAGAGCGCCACTGCCAACTACTGTATTGGATGTGCAATTATACTTTCTTTTAGTATGGTTACAAAAATAGTAATAATAAATGTTCCCCAGGGGGTCGCCCCACTATTTGAGAAGCACTGCCCTAACCCAAACCTCAACCACTCCCCCAAAACCTTAACCATAACCATAAATGCTAACTCCCTAACCGTTACCCTCGTCGTTAAACATTCCAATCCTAACCCACCAACAGTTCCTCAGGTGTGTGATGATATGCTAACTGCTAATCACCTTTGAATAGTTTTATATATCTGACTTGAATACTGTCTGTCATGTTAATCTCACTTTAATGATTGTACGCTAATCAAGATTCACCTTTCAACAGTTTTATATAAGTTACAAAATGAGGGTGTCGGCGGGGACGCTAGCGGTGGGACGCAAACTCCTCAAGACAGCAGGCGCACGTCGTCTGCATGCTAAGATAATCATGTCATGCTAAGCTAATCTTAAAGCCCAACATTCAAAAATAGATATTGTATTGAAAAATACATATAACATTATTCACTTCAATGTCCATACGAAAAAATAAATATGAGTGGAGAGCGCGTCATCCATGCGCAAAGTTACGGAAGTCTCATTCGACATCCAAGTGGTCGCCATATTGGCTGCAGTTACTGCCCGTGACATCACCCCGGACATTCGCCATTGAAAACACGCTGTGGCCCCAACTATGGGAGACGAACACGCCCCTTCAGACACCGAAGCTCTTTTCGAAGAAGAGAACATCTCACAATCGAGTGAAGTGTAGGGGGCAATATTACCCTATTGTTTCGAGCCATATTTAGATGATATGCGGATTACTTCTAACAACAGACTCCCAGACAGTATGGATGAGCCAGCCCAGCCGAAGCTGTGCTCGTCTGCGAGGCACGGCCTGGCCGCCGGCTCGTCTGTCCATCTACTGAGACACGGAAGCTCTTTTCAAAGAAGAGAACATCTCACAATCGAGTGAAGTGTCCGGGGCAATAGTTCCCTATTGTTTCGAGCTATATTTAGATAACATGCGGATCACTTCTAACTAACAACAGACTCCCAGACCGTATGTATGAGCCAGCCCGGCCAAGCCGTGCTCATCTGCGAGACACGACGCGGCAGCCTTCGCCGGCGAGCCTAAGGCGTAATACGTCCGACCCGCACATCGACACATTTAGCACCCCTGTTATACATACGCGGATCTTTTGTTACATTATGAGAGACGGATTACGTGGTCCCCCCCTTCCCCCCCAAACTATTATTTTTTTTTTGTAGCTGTATGCACACCTACCTGTCATTTTGAATCTCCTTTGCTTGCGTGCAATCCATTTTTCACGACGAACCAGGCCTCTTGGAAACTTATGAAGGGTAAATCCATCCTCCCGAGTGTTCGAGCAATATCCAACAATGCAACGAGCCGGCGTTTTGGCTAACACGAAGGAACAACGAGCTACCTTCCTGGAGTCAAAACTAATAGAAACAAACAAGTCCACTTGAGGGCGGTCCTGCCATGTACGTCACTTCCTGCTTCTTGTCGAAAACAAATTCCTCGAGAGGATTTTTATGGTGGGAGTTACAAAAAGCCGTATACGTCAAAATCATGTTTTGTGGTGAAAAGTCGGATGGGTCCTTGCCGGCTGCCATTTTTTCCATTAATAACATACTAAAAATCATCCATTTCGTGACACTTGACTTTTAATGTTGGACTTAAGAAGTACGTTATCTGTGGTCATATTTTTTTCGTCACTTCTTTTATATGGTACACTAACAGCTAATAACTTTTAAATTGTTTTAATAAGCATCTATCTATTGACGAAGAATGCGTGATGCCTTTCCCAGCACTTTGCTGCTGATATGCTAACCGCTAAACTCCTTTGAACGGTTTTATCATTAATGTGAGGCAAATTTGCTTCCGTTTGGCAGTAGACCACGACTTGACGTTTTTGTTGGCACGGACACATCACAGGAAATGACATATGATGTAACAACATTCCTATATTCGTCCAGGCTGCTAGCAGAATTTTCAAAGCTAGCCGAACCGGCTTTGAAGTTCTATTTTTGCCTCGTTGGTGCACTTTTTCCACTGATTTGACCGAAGGCTTCACACACTTAAGTTCTTGCTTGTATGTTGGTATTAAGTAGATTAAGCGGTGATCAGAGGAGCCTGGTGCAGCGCGGGGAATGGCACGATACGAGTTTTTTTTACTGTGGTGTACAAATAACCTAAAGTGTTAACTTTCCCTAGTAGGACAGTCTGTGCTGCTTGTGCAGTATTTAAGGAGTTCGTGGTTAAGTTAGATTTGTTAAAATCTCTTAGAATAATGAGGGCTGAGTCGTTTTTTTTAACAGTGTACGTAAACGTCTGGCTTCAACTGTAAGTAGGTACACAGGAAAAACACGTCTGTACTGTAGATAGGAAGGTTGCTACGTGGCGGGATCAGCAGAAAGGAAGGTAGACTAGAAGACGGTTAACCGTGTGGATTGGTGTGTAGCTTGCGATATCGGTGTGTAGGTTGGTGACTACTTGGGTTGGTCGGTAGCTCGGTTAGTCAGAAGGTAGAGCCTCGTTTTCAGTGATTTAAACAGGAGCAGGAACAGGTGTTAGCTTCTATTTAGCAACTAGCATCTAGCTCATCCTTTGAAGTGTACAGCAGACAAAAGAAAAATCAGTTGGGCCCCCCCCCCCCCCACATCTTTAGCTGTTAAGCTTTTAAGCCCTCCGCAATAGCACTAATGCTAACGCTAATGCTTTGTCCTCAGTCACCCTAATGAGGCTAAATTCCTCACTCGACACCACGCGGAGAGACCAGGGCGGTGTTAATATTGATCGTTACGTTTGCACGATTCTCACCTGCCCAGCGTAAGGGTAAAAAAAAAACAAAATGCTGCTCCTTGGGTTAGCCATTGTTCATTTTTATATAATCTGCTGTGATGTATTAACCAGTAATGTGACATCCAGCATTAAAATGTAACGTGACTTTTATCACTGAGTGCTTTTCAGGTTAGTATTTACATCAGGAAATTTTTTAAGAAGGTCGATTTGGTAGGGAGAGTAGCAATGTTTAAATAAGGACAAAAACATGACAGGAAAAGGAAATGCATGTTACATATTGACCAGAGACAATAAACGGACATAATGATCTTCAATTCTGCCACACAATGAGAGCTTTATAAAACTATTCAAAGAAGTTTATTGGTTAGCATATCATTAGCAAAGTGCTGACATAGACATCACGCATTATTCTTCATCAATAACAATAAAAGTAGATGGTTTTAATGCCACAGATGCATTATTTGCCTTGAGGACACTCGTGGAAAAGTACAGAGAAGGTCAGAAGGAGCTACGTTGCGTCTTTGTAGACTGAGAGAAAGCCTAGGACGAGAGTACCAAGAGAGGAACTGCGGTACTGCATGGGCGAGTCTGGTGTGGCGGAAAAATATGTTAGAATATTATAGGACATGTATGAGGGCAGCAGAACAGTAGGTGTGCCAGAAGAATTTACGGTGGAGGTGGGAGTGCATCAGGGATCCGCGCTGAGCCCCTTCCTGTTGGCGGTAGTAACGGATAGGCTGACAGATGAGGTTAGACTGGGATCCCCTTGGGCTATGAATTTCGCAGATGATATTGTGATCTGCAGTGAAAAGAGGGAACCGTTAGAAAGATGGAGGCACGCACTGGAAAGGAGAGGAATGAAGATTAGCCAAAGTAAAATAGAATGAGAGGGGCGAAGGGGGAAGAGTGAAGAGATAGCGAGGGTGGACGATTTCAAATACTTGGGGTCAACAATACGGAGCAACGGTGAGCGTGCTAAGGAAGTGAAGAAAAACATTTTGTGACTCATATAAAACCAATCAAAGATGAATGGTGGTTAGCGTATCGTCATCAAAGTGAGATTGACATCACTGACCGTAATCAAGTCAGTCATAAAACGATTCAAAGGCGATTAGCAGTTAGCATATCGTCGTCAGAGCGCTGACATCGACATCACACACAATATTCTTCAAGTCAATAACAATAAAAGTGTACGCACATAAAAGAATTCAAAGGTCATTGACTGTCGGTGGTGGTGGCATAAAAATAGTTGACACAAAAAAGCAGCACATTAAGATTAGCCTAGCGTGACGCATTTATCTTAGCATGTGGACGACTTCCGGGTGCCGTCCTGAAGGGTTAGCATCCCGCCGCTAGAGTCCAGCCCCCCCGCGCTTTTGTGCCGCAGGTGTTACGGGACAATGTGATTAGCGCACCTCACTGCACAGCACTTATTTCGTCAGGAAAACACAACCGACGTCCTTTCATAGACCTTTTTTTTTTTTTAGCCACAAATATCAAAACACATTATTTTGGAAAACATTGTCATGTGTAGCAAAGAACCCCCTCTCCTCCCACACTAATAAAAGCAAAAGTGAACATGTAAAATCTTTTTCCCGAGCTTTTTTTGTCGCACCCATTTCAGAATCCCAATAGTTGGCGCACCCCACACGTGGTAAGAACAAAAAAAATAAAAAAAAAATACAAAGGATAAAACAAATGTTTATGTGCCTCTCACAAACGCCTTCAACTGTGCACCCGTTCGAGCACCACAAAAAAAAATAACATAAAATGCCAAAATAAAAAATCTTGATATGTAAATAGACGTCACAAGTTTTTTTTTGAATTGGAAAAAAAAGTTATGAGATTATATTAAGCGATGAAGAGGTGAGTTTGGGGGAAAAAAAGTAACTTTGATTTAGTGTAGTTTGTCATTTAATTGCTAAACCATCCATCCACCCATTTTCTTTGCTGCTTATCCTCACGAGGGAGTGCTGGAGACTATCCCACCTGTCAAAGGACAGGAGGCGGGGTACACCTTGAACTGGTTGCCAGCCAATCGCAGGGCACATAGAGACAAACAACCCAATCACAATCTGAATCACACCTTCGGGCAATTTAGAGTGTCCAATTAGGAGGAAACCGGAGTGCCCGGAGAAAACCCACGCAGGCACGAGGAGGACATGCAAACTCCACAAAGGCAGGTCCGGGATCGAACCCAGGTCCTCAGAACTGTGAGGCCAACGCTTTACCAGCCGCCCGTCGCTAAACCAAGTCACTGATTGTTGTAGTGCTACACACGCCTCCCTTTGGTGTGGGCAGCGTGGGATCGATTCCCGCTCTGTGATGGTGTCGATATCTGCCCTGTGACTGACTGGCGACCAGTTCGGGGTGTCGTCCGCCTTTCGCCTGAAGCTAGCTGGGATAGGCTCCAGCTTTCCTGCAACCCTTGTGAGGATAAGCGGCTGGGATAATGACATGACATCGCTGAACCAGACAAGTCCAAAATTTTAACACAGCCAAAAAAATACAAGTACTGCATTATACTTGATGAATGAATACAATCGTAAATACATACAATATTGCTTATCGTAGCAAATGGATGGCATAAATATTGCTGGATGGCGTCACAGCGAATTATCGCACCGGACAACCTTAAGAATCTGCCGCGCCGGTTTGGGAATCGGCAGTCTACATCTATGTTTAGGCACGCAGCGGGACGCGCCTTCCCCGCTGCACGCTTTGTGGTCGTAGCCTCCCGTCACGTTGAAGCAAATAACACGCAATATGGCGTGCGCGGCGGGGGGCGCGCAGCGAGGAATGTTGGGAGATGCGCGGGTGCCGTCTGTTGATTGACAGCCGGGGGATTTGCAGACGTAACCCGAGCGGGCCTCCTCCACTTTCTCCTCCTCCCGTTGTTCGTGCCGGATCGCTTTCCCGGCATGCTCCGCTCGCGGAGGTCAGCGAGACGCCTCGTCTGGCAGACGCCGGCTTGAGTTTGTGCGAACGTCAAAAGCGAAACAAATTTGTCCCCGCTCCAAAAAAAAAAAAAAGCAAATTTGGGGGTTATTACATCAGCACATGAGAGCATATTTACAATCACTTGCATATCTTTCAAGTCTTTGACGAGCCTTTCAATTCGAGGTATTACTCAATGTGGTCATGTCGTGATCCAAGCTGCTTATCCTCACGAGGGTTGCGAGCTTCTAGCGAAAGGCGGACTACATCCCGAACTGGTCGCCAGTCAGTCGCAGGACGTCGAATCCACGCTGCCCGCACCAAAGGCAGGCGTGTGTATCAGTGACTCGTTTTTGACTTGCTCTGAATTACAATTTTTGACTTGATAAGAGCAGAAATAAAAACATTTTTGCTGATTATGTACACAGGCGAGGGCTTAGCAAAACTCACGGTTGTCGAAAAGTTTGATTTTCGAGGTTCGACTCGATAGCGGTTTTAATTTGGGTCAAGGTTCAGGACAAACGAGCAAGTCATAATCCGATGTCGTGTCGACTATATCATTTCCAAAAATGAAATCTCCCGCAAAAGCATTTGCAGCACAGCCTCGGTTCTCGAACGTCCCCGTTCTCGAACGAAAATTTCGAGATTATATTCTTTTTGCTTCTGTTTTCGAACGGAAATCGGTACTCGAACGCCCCCGACAAAACCCGGAAATAACACAACGCGCGTTACCAGACCAGCTAACCCACCCACGACGCGTTTTCTTACTGTCAATCCGAACCAACCCCCGAAAAAAAAACTGCAAATAACAGAACCCGCGCGGCGGTTGATTCAGTTTTCGAACAAATCTGTTTTCAAACCGCCTTCTAGAACGGATTGCGGTCGAGAACTGAGGCTCGACTGTATTTTTGGTTGTCTCCATTATGAGTTTGTTGAATTTAGCTCGTAGTTTTTGCCTCAAAATCAAGAGTTCTCGCTCGGTTTTAGCTGCGTCGATGGGTGGTGACGTTTTTTGCTTTTCGTTATTCTTGGCCTCAAGTCATGAACTAAGCCGCCAAGCGAGTGACGCGCCGCTTAGTTCTTACGGCGTCACCGGGAGCGACCTGCTCGCTATCCCGCCGCGCCTGTCGCCGGGCAGACTGGCACAACGAGGAGTCACGACCCGATGAGGTCAGCGGGGTCGTCGATGTTTGGAATGTGTCGGCTCGCTTGCCCACACACTGAGTGCTTTGTGTTATGACTACAATCAAGAGTTTTTGCGCCGTTTCCTTTCTTAACCGTTAGGCTCTTCGTCGGTGTTTGTATCAGTTGTTTGGAATGAAAAGACAACACCGGAAATTGACCAAGAAAACAAGTCACCAAATGGCTGAACGATCATCTCGTTACACAAAGTCTCACTGAACTACTTACCAGCCCAAAAACTGAATAACCGACCGACTGACTGACTTTCTGATTGGTTGACTTGCCACCCAACCAAGTACCTAGCAGACAGACTAACCAAGTGACCGACTGGACTAGACTGTCGGACAGACTTGCTGACTGACCAAATTTAACTCAACCAACAACCTTCCAACAAATGGTCTGACTACCATAATAACTAGCTACCGTAATTTCCGGTTTATAAGCCGCGACTTATTTCACACGCTTTCAACCCTGCGGCTTATGCGGTGATGCGGCTAATTTGGGCATTTTTTCTAAGAGCCGCAAAGGGGCACTCAAGCGGAAAAAGTAAGAGTGAGACTGGTGGAATATATGTGCCGAGTAAGTGACCTTTACCTGTATGTTTTTTTAACTGGCCCTGTTAGCGCTGCGCTAGCGTTAGCGCACTGCTACCGTGTTGCTGCTGTGTTACTGCCGCGTTTCAGTGATTTTTACCAGTATGTTTTTTTTTTTAACCGGCCCTGTTAGCGCTGCACTAGCATTAGTGCTGTGCTAGCGTGTACCTGCTGTGTTACTGTCGTTTCTCAGTGATTTTTACCGGTATATATATATTTTTTAAACCGGCCTCTAAACGCTCTGCTAGCGTGTTGCTGCTGTGTTACTACTGCGTCTCAGTGATTTTTAACAGTATGTATTTTTTTAACCGCCCCTGTTAGTACTGCACTAGCGCTGTGCTAGCGTGTTGCTGCTGTGTTACTACTGCATCTCAGTGATTTTTACTGGTATTTTTTTTTCTTTTGCACTGCGCTAGCGTTAGCGCTGTGCCGTAAATTACGGTAATCAACCGAGTGATCGGCCAATTAACTAACCGATGAACAGCCAAGCCAACCAAGTGACGGGTAAGTAACTGACTAGCGCGACAGATAAAGAGGCAACAGAGGAAGCCGGCAATCAAAACAGGAACGTCCTTCACTGGACTTAACGGTTCTGCTACCTTATCGCACTGACCTGCTTTTATGGCAATAAAAAAAAATGGAGGCCAACTGGCAGATGCCATAAAATGTCAGAAATAAACGTTTACAAGGGCATACTAGGGGAATATTTGTTTACTTTGTCATCCAAGCTGAAGCTTAACATTTATCAACAATGTTCCAAACGGTGAAATTGTTTTCACGTCCTGCCGTTGACTCTTTTTTTTTTTTTTTTTTTTTTTTTTTGCACCTCTGCAGAAATTTCGACCGAGTGACCGGCGTGACGTCGCGCCGTCCTGTTTACATTCTTGCGCACGCTTGTGTAGCTTCCACATTCAGGCTCCAAAAAGTGTTGACAAAGCAGTCAGCTATCAGGCTTTACTGGAACGTCCTTTGCGTTTTCTCAGATCGTAAAGCCGCTAAAAAGTCGTTTTGTCCTTCAGTGACATGCGTCGGTCGTTACTTACTTTGACTTACAAAGAATGTTCAAATCAACTTTTTTAAAATTCTTTAAAAGGTTTTTGTCGCAATAAAAACATGGTCGACTACGATAGCCCTTTTTGATATGTACTTGATCACCATACCACGTACTATTGAACTAACCATCGCGGCAACTGACTGACCGGCCGCCGACTGCTTGGCAGACGAAATTCCGAGAGACGAAATGTCCGACTGACTAATCTACCGACCAAGTGGTTGACCAATCAGCCAACGAATCAAGAAAGTTAGACAGATCTTCAAACGACAAAAGATCAACAAAGCACCGGACCCAGACCTTGTGTCCGCATCCTGCCTCTAGGTCTGCGCAGACCAACTTGCTCCTGTCTTTGCAAAAATTTTCAACAGGTCTCGAGAACTGTGTGAAGTTCCGGCCTACTTCAAACGCTCCACCATAATTCCGGTCCCCCAAAAAGCAGCAGTCTCAGGTCTTAATGACTACAGGCCTGTTGCCTTGACATCTGTGGTCATGAAGTCCTTTGAACGCCTTCAGCTGGACCACCTCAAATGGGTCACAGGTCCCCAACTGGACCCAAGTCACTTTGGCTATCGAGCTAACAGGTCTGCGGATGATGCCGTCAACATGGGTCTGCACTTCATCCTTGAACTTCTTGACAGTGAGGGTACCTATGCGAGGATCCTGGTCTTTGTTCCGATTGTTGTACAGGGGCAGTACCGACTGCCGGAGAAAAATTCCTTGTGTGTTTTACACACTTGGCCATTAAACCTGGTTCTGATTCGATCTGGATGACTTGTCTAACTGTCTGACTGACCTACCGAGACACAGCCTGACTGGCGGTGGAACTCCCTGCGATACCATTTGACCAAGCAAGTAACCAAGCGTCAGCGTCCAGCGACGGTAGAGGGACAAAGTGTGTGCACTTGTACATGATTACATAAGCCCGAGTTCCGTCAGCCGGACGGGACTTAGTGCGCAATGTCATCATAGGCGTACAGACTAGAACGCCGCTCTAATAATCTGACTGATTGCAGCATGTATGTTCTTATCTATGCACACATCCCCCAAAACCAAACTAAAGAGCGACAGTACATCGCGTCTACGCCAAAGTATGAGTACAAAGAAATGGGCAAAGTCACGGAATGTGGTGGCTACACGATGGGAGTGCAAATGTGGGGAAAATACAGCATTTGGTCGGCCTTTGTCTTCAATTGGCAAATCGGGGCATAATCGCTTGTTTTGACCCGTAAAGAGCAGAACGAGAAGAACAAAAGACAGATCGACGTCACTGAACACAAGAACACCGAATGGTGCGAGGCCTCCTGCCCCCTCTGCTGAATCGAGCAATTTTTAGTAGAGCTGAATCCATCACAGAATTGGTTGGTGTTAGGAGTAGTTTTAGGATTAGTGTTCATGGGTTAGGGTTTTAGGTAAGGTTCAGCGGCTAGTTTGGAGGTTCACGGGATAGCAGTTTTACCTGGTTAATGTGATTATTCTCCTAAACCTAACTTATGATTGGTTTACGGCCACGCTACCCTGAGAACGCCCGATCTCGTCAGATCTCGGAAATCAAGCAGGTTTGGTCCTGGTTAGTACTTGGATGGGAGACCGCCTGGGAATACCGGGTCCTGTAAGCTTCTCTCCCCGGTTAAATTGCAGAGGGGTTGCGTCAGGAGGGGCGTCCGGCGTAAAACTGTACCAGACAAATATGCGTTCATCTGAGACGACACGCCGTGGCGACCCCTCATGGGACGAGCCGAAAAGAAGAAGAATTTATGATTGGTCTCTTGGGGGTAAAAGAGGGTCAGCCATCAGGCCAGATGGGGTCTGAGTTAATGGGTCGAAGTAGGGTTTGAGTCCAGGGCTGGGGTTGCTGAGTTCTTTTTGTAGTTTGTGGATTAGGGTTAGTGGGTAGGGTAATGGTTGAGGAGTTTTTGCTTGTCTTTCTTACAAAGAGTTGAATCGATCGTCCAAGGAACTGATGCAGAAGATTCTGGAACCGCTAATATTGATTTGATTGATTGTTCCGATACTTTAGTCTCGGGCCGTGCGTGTTTATCAAATATTGCAGTCTTTCTTTGGAGAATGTGTTGATCCTTTGAGCAGCTTAGACTGGGAGAAAGAAAAAAACCAAGCGAGAGGTGAGTGACTGCAGGTTTGTCCTTTAAATCGTCGAAGGGGTGGATCAGGGGAGCCGTTTAACGCTTTGTTAAGGAGACGCTGATTGGCACGCCGACTAAATCCGCCAACCCCCCCACCTGCGTCTCGCGGCCCAGACCACAATGGCGGCTTTTGTTGGCCGAAGTGCTCCTCCTCCTCCTCCGGTGATCACTCCATTCTCATAGAACCCAAGCACTTGCTCGGTTACAAAGTCACTTCAAACGTAATTGATCCACTTTTTGATCCACATTTCCCTCAGCTGAATCACGTTTATGCTGATCCACTGCTATGTCGCGGGTCATATTTCGGGCCACTGCTGTAATTGCGGATTTTTTTTTTTTTTTTTTTATCTCTGTCAAGGATGTTTCTATTTTCCAACTGGATTTCGTTTTTTTTACCGCCAGTAATAAATGTTTGTCACGGACGTTTTCAAGCGGGCAGGCATGGAAGAGTCTCTGACCCAGCTCGTCTGTAAAAATCAGGCTTGTTAACTACTGTAATGACTGACAGATACCTGCAGATGGCAGTGTTTGCTTTGGATTTGCCGATCAGCACAGCTTTTGAGTAGAAGACCAAGATTGAATCTGGGTTTGTCCTGTCATTTATGAGGCTGAGAAATGCCAACATGCTGGAAGTTTGGAAAGTTTTGGCACCTCACAACTGAGCAGAGTATTCTCTAAACCTTGTCTCGAAAACATCCAACTTTGGCCGTCCCTCTAATGAGCTCGTTTCTAATCCTATCCGACCTGCTCACTCCGAGCGAGAACTTCAACATCTTCATTTCTGCCACCTCCAGTTCTGCTTCCTGTTGTCTCTTCAGCGCCACCGTCCCTAATCTGTACATCATGGCCGGTCTAACCACTGTTTTATAAACTTTGCCCTCCATCCGAACGGAGACTCTTGTCCCCTGTGTCCCTCGTGAGGATAAGTGGCTAAGAAAATGGATGGATGGATGGATGGATGGATGGATGGGTGGATGAAAGTCCAAATATTTGAGAGCAAACCGTGTGAATGCGTTCATTCAGTTTCCCCTGTGGAAAAAAATGGATTTGAATTATTTGATTTGCCTCTGGCCCTGTGACACATTAACATTGTTTCCATGACAACCGTGAAGACGACGACGATGATGATGATAAAGGAGGAAAATGAAACGAAAACGTCTGCTCGTCCCATTACTCAGCAGCTGCCGTTGAGCAGGAAGATGATCATAATCTGTCCCGTAATTTAATCCCGGGGAGGCGGTCATATGACAGCCGCTAATCTCTGGCATGACGCTCAGATTTAAAATGGTGGCGCAAATTTGTGTTTTTGTTGATCCGTTATTGATTTATCTTCTTCAACTTGCTTATTTTGTACTGTGATCAAATGTTCAATTTTGATTTTAGTTTTACGTTTTCCATTTGTTTTTAGTTTAAATTGGTTTGAATACTACTAAAATATTTATATTTTATATATGTGTTTTTTTAATGAAAGATATTTTTTCCATGTATTTTTGTATATGCATTCGCACATTGATGGGCGACAACGAGGCCCTCTAAAGCGGGCCTCCCCGACGAAAAGATGTCGTACCGCAAATTCCTTGTGTAGTTACAAACTTGGGCATTGAATCTGATTCTGAGTATGAGTCTGCAGATGCGTTTTTCGGCGTGTAGACGACGACGGTGCTTCCCGAATGCTGGCTGCGCTTTGAGAATTTTTTTGTTGTTGTTTTGCTTTGCATCTGCGACGCCTCTTGCGGCGTGTGTGTCAAAAGGGCTGTTTTGAAAACACCAGACGGTTTGCTGCTCAAGGTCACCCGAGGTCACCCGATAAGAACTATTTGGACGTTTGTTTTTCTTCTTACAGAAAGCAACAAAACGTGTCGCTGATGTTGTCAGCTAACAAAAGTGGCTAATTGAGCGCATGATAACTTCTGATTATCAATTATTATCAATTTTGTCATCAAGTTATTAATGACATCTACTGCTGCCTTCTCTTTGAATCAGATCCTCGTTTCAGGACGAGAACCATCCCATGGGACTCGGCTATTCTCTGGGGCCTATCGATCCTTTTCTTGGTATGAGATCCTTACCTGGACACTAGAACCTTCTTTGGTCTATTGTACCTTCCCTCAAGAGGAGAACATTTTATGTTGTACGATAACTTCATCTCTGTATCAGAATCTCTCAGGACTAGTTCCCGATTTTAGGACTACGATGTTTACTGGGGATGAGGACCTTACTTCTGGACTAGAACTTTCTTCCAGGAAAAAAAAAAAAAACTGTCTCTGTCAACTCCAACCTTTTTGCTGGACTCAAACCTTCATTTTGGACAAGAACCTTCTCTAAGGACTTAAACCGCCTCTCAGGACTAGAGTTCTCTATTAGAACTAAAACCTTCCCTTGAGACTAGAACCTTTTGCTTGGTATGAGAACCTCATCTCGGAGAAAACGTTCGCTTGAGGCGAGATGATTTTCCCAGGACTAGAACATTCTCTTGAGTCTACACCCCATTATGGGGACTGTAGTCTTTTCTCAGGACTAGATCTTTGTCTTATATTCTGTAGACACTAAATCCTTCCCTTAGAGGTGACGTTTTCTCAGGACACGGAGATTCACTTGGGACAACCAAATTCTCTTGCCACCAAAGCCTTATTCAAGAAATAAAATCTTTATTCAGGACTAGACCATTCTCTTGAGACTAAAAACATCTCTCAGGACTACATCCTTCTCTTGGGACTAAACCGTTGATTCGGGACTATGTCCTTCTTTTTGGACAAGGCCCCTTCCCTTGGGATTAGAATCTTCTTTCCGGATTCAAACATTCCCTTGGGACTAAAATGTTCTCAAAGGGTTTCACACTTTGCATGAGACTTGTACCTTCTCTTTGGACCTCCGTGAGTCTGGGTCCTTCACTTCGGACCAGTACCTTCTTTTGGGACGAAATCCAAATGTGGTGACCTGTTATGATGTCATAGATTTTGTCCCCTGAGTGGACGCATTTGTGAACGGATGCGTCATTGAGTGAGTTTGCTGGATTGTGATGCGTGGGTGCCGCCGCCATGTTGGATGTGGCAGTCGCTAACGTCAAAGAACTGAACTTTGTGAAGGTAATGCCTTTCATTGCTACAATATCATTTTTTAAAAAATCATATAGATAATTTTGGGGACTGTTACAAAATTAATTTTTGTACACAAATAATTCGCTTTCTGATTGAATTTCTTAAAATGGATGGATGATTGTGATTTCAGGGAAAACTAAACTAATTATGAAAATAGTTTTTACTTTTGCTTTGGATACATTTTTGTGGTCTACTATTATGTTTTTGTACACAAGTAATGCGTTTTTGTGAACAAATATACAAACAAAATATGACAAAATATTACATTTCAATGTAGGAAAAAAAACTTCACATGAAATATGATTTGTGAAGTGATGTTTTCAGGGCAAAAGACACAATTTAATAGGTTTTTTTGTCCAACTGTATTTTTTTAATTACAAGTATTCCTCTTCTGTGAATAAATATACTGTTTCATGACAAAATATTACATTTTAATGTAGGAAAAAAACTTCACATGAAATATGATTTCTGAAGTGATGTTTTCAGGGCAAAAGAAACGATTTAATTGTTTTTTGCGTCCAACTGTAATATTTTTTTTAATTACAATATTCCACTTCTGTGAACAAATATACTGTCACGACAAAATATTACATTTCAATGTAGGAAAAAAAACTTCACATGAAATATGATTTGTGAAATGATGTTTTTAGGGCAAAAGACACAATTTAATCGTTTTTTGCGTCCAACTGTATTTTTTATTCTTTTTTAATGACAAGTATTCCACTTTTGTGAGCAAGTGTTTAGTAGCGTTTTAAACTTTGGCAAAAATATGATATTTCAATGGGAAACTACAACATTCCACAGCAAATCACTTTTGTGAAACTGGGTGTTTGAGGACAAAATGTAACATTTAATATATATATATTTTTTTTGTGGTCAATTGTCAAATTCTTACACTCAAACGGAACGGCCCAATTGGGATGAATACAACCCTGAGACCTAAATAAGCTGCCTGAGAATATTCACGGGCTCAAATAAAACATTTTCGTGAGCAAATGTTATTTCTTTTCTTTTAACGTCCAAATGTTGCATGGAAAAGTCAACTTTCCTGTGCAAATATCTCACATTTGTGAAGGCCGGTGGTGGTTTGAAGGCAAATTTGGCCTACCCGGTTTTTTTTCGGGTGAACGAGGACATTTTTGGCCCTTTCGCGAGCAGATTTTGCGGTCACATTGCATCCAAAATCGACCCCCCCCCCCCCACCTTCTTGCGCGCAATCGTCACTTTTCGCCGCTCCTTCCCGTCCGCGCACCTGCGCGGTGATGCAGCCGCAGCATCTCGGCTCCCCGGATGGCGCGTTCGCGCGCGCCTCGGAAATCACGCATTCCCGAGATAAGCCCACCGTCTCCGCGCGCGGCGGCCTGGCGCGCGTGGCCGGGATTCCGTCAAGCCGTGAACGCGTCGCCGCTCTCCTGTTGCTCCGCGAGGAAGAGGAGGAGGATGGAGGGAGGCGAGGGGAAGGTGGGGGGGGGGGCCCGGTGATTTTCCACTCGCGATGGTATCGCTCCGACACCCCCCCCCCAAATCGGAGGAGACAAAGTTCACGGAGAGGAGCTTATAAGGAGGGCCCGTTTTTTGGGAGACGCTCACGTCTCAGTCTCGACACCGGAGGACAAAGAGGGACTTTTTCTTTGGCTTTTATTAATTTCACAAAAAATAGAGAAAAGAAGACGCCCCCCACCTCCACCCCCCCAAAAAAGGCATTAGTAAAGCACACGGGCGCAGCAGGTAAGCATATATTTCATCCTCTCTTCCCCGCAATTATATTGGAGTATTTGTCCTTTTTTCTGGGGGGAACAGTGAAGGCAACATGCGCCGCTTGTTCGCTCGTTTTATTTTTTAATTTCGTGCCGTTTCCGAGGCGCGACATTGAACGCACCACGCGCCGGTTTTTCTGCTCATTGTGTTAAATTGTGTCCCTCGTTTTTCGGTGGCGTGACGGTGAACGCAACACGGTCCCGCTCGATGGTTTTTCTTTTTCTTTTTTTTTTTTTTTTTTGGCGGCGGGTGACATTGAACGCATCACGCGCCAGTTGTGCGTTCATTTTGCATTCTTGTCTTTTTCGGGGGGCGGAGGGTGACATTGAATGCAACACGCGCTGTGCCTTTATTGAACCGCGAGGTGTCCTTTCTATGCAAATGTATTCTTTACCCGTGATGAATATTTATATTTTGTAGCCACGCTAGCTTCTTTGTCTTCACTTTTTACCCCCCGTTGGCGTCTTTTTGCCGCCAGGTTAAAAAAAAAAAAAGCGTGATTTTTTTTTTTCCCCCCTCATCGTTATTAACCTATATATGTATGAATTTGTATATATTTTTTCAGCGAACAGTTTTCAAATGTTTATGATGATTATTGTTTGCCGTGTTGTTAAACGGAGCTTATATGCGGGCACGCGTGCGCGCACGCACAAAAACGGCCAGAATGAGCACAAGAAAAAAAAGATGCTCCACGCACGCGCGCGCACGCCGGTCTCTCTCCCTTCCCCCTCCCCCGTCTCTCCCTCCCTCCCTCTCTCTCTCTCCCCCTCTCTCATCGTTCCCTTTCTTTCAGCCTCTCCGCAGTTCTCATTTTTATTATCATTTAATGTTATTTTGTCTCTTTCCCTTCAATATTATGCCGTTCTTTTTTTAAAAAAAATTCGTCTCTCATCATTTTTCTCTGATTCATTTCTCCAGTCTCTCTCCTGCCTTTTCTTTTTCCTTTCGTCCATCGCTATCCAGTGGCGGTTGTAGACCAGTTTTAGCGGCGGCGGCGGCGGCGTGGGGGGTGGGTGGTTGGTGGTGGTGGTGGGTTTTGCAGCCTGGGGCCGCACCCCCTGGAACTTCAGTCGCAAAAGGAGGAGGGGGGTGTGCTGACCCAACAATTCCTTAAACAACAACGGGGGTGGGGTGCATTTTAAAAAACATTTTACAACCATCTCAACAATATCAGTCGTAAAACGACTAAGGTGGTGCGTGTTTTTCATTTCTTGGCCTGACCAGAAGCAAATCTAGTAGCGGGGGTGGGTGGGATAGGTGGGTACCGAACCGCCATTGTTATTGTCTTTATCTGTTTTTTTTTTTTTTTTTTTAAATTCAGTTTCTCTAATTCCACCCCCCCCCCTTCAATCAGTCTTGATTTCCCTTCAGTTCCTCATCGCCTCCTCTTTTCCTCTCTTTCTTTTCCTTTCCCATCACTTTTTTCGAGACGTTTAACAAGTCAAAGCGGCAGTCAGAAGGAAGATCTCTTGTATCAGCCAGCAACAGGCGCCCCCCCCCCCCCCCCCACGACGATCCGACCCCGGCCCGGCGGAGGAGCGTCCCCAACGTCTGCGTGGGAGGACAATAGCGCTCAACTTGACTGCGCAGTTCCACGGCAAGCGCGATGATAGTCACGTCCTCCCCTCATGTTCGCAGTTGTTGTACAATTTAGGAGGGGATTCATAAAATATTGAATATGTTTTGACCTACATCTTGCGGATAAACCAGTTTCAGCAAGTTTCCATGTGTGTCTGTTGCAAGGATACGTAATCATAAAACGATGCGTATAAGAGCAGTTTTGATATGCGACAGCTGGACATTTTCTTTTCAAAAGAAGCGACGACGCGTGTTCCACTAAAGTGAAACCGAAAACGTTTCGTAGCATCCGTTGTGCCGGTGCGCGCCCCATTTTTCAAGACAAAACTCTCATCACATGTGTTGTTACTGCTTTGGGACGTCAAGAACTCGTTGGCGACTATTTGAAAGTCAAAACAGTGCGATGCATTCCCGGTAAACGAAATGGTGGCAGATCAACAAAACCGTCTTCCCGCAAAAAAAACTGCGGGGGCCGGACCCAAATGCAGGACTCCCGGTCAAAGGCATGATGTTCAGTGGGTTTTATTCTAAACTCAAGTTGTGCGCGACAACACAGCCCAAGGAGGCAGGATCCAAAAAACAAGAATCAATGTCCGATAGATAACTAAAGAGCATAACAAAAATGGGACTGGACTATAATGGTGCAGTGACCAAGCCACGCCCCTCCTGGTATAGTGATCCAGTCCCGCTCATGACAAAAACCAAACAAAGCAGACCCAGAGGGGTCTTGGGACTCGTGAGATGGTCCCGCTTGTTGTGTTGGCATCAGCGCTGCTTAGCTTAACGTACTAAAGTAACCATTTCGGGATGTTTTTTTTCCTGAAGTCGTCCACCTTGGTCCCGTGCGTCCGTCGCTTACTCGCACATGACCGAGCCTTGCCGAGTCAAAAATCCCAGAATTGTCGCGGCCTCTGGATCTGGACGAAACCGCAGCGCTCTGTTCTTGTACTGGATATTCTTTTCGTTCGGACGCTCATTCTGGACCTTTGCCTCGTTTGTTGAAGAACTCAACCCTTAACGTTCTCGGGTGTGCAATCGCTCCTCTTGATTGTTAGCCTCGCGTTCAGGGAGGTTCCGCCCTGAGTCCTCGAGATGCGGGACCTCGGAAACTTCTGTGAGGTGGACCCGCCTGAGCTGTGCTCTTTGAGGCCTTTCTCCTGGGTCCTCAATCTTTTCTTCCATGTCTTCATTTCTGTTTTTGAGGCTACCAGCGTTAGCTACAAGGCTAGCGTCAACGTCTTCTGCCCCAGCGATGCCAGTTCCTGCGGCTTTAACTTTCCTCACTCCAACGTCGATCGTCAACCCGCCGTCAAATCCGCTGCAGATTTAACCTATTAAATCTGAAAGATCCTCGAGAACCGGCCGGGGATCGACGTCCTCCTAGCATTCGACGCTAGCGTTCTGGGAGGTTCTGCCCTGAGTCCTCGAGATTCAGACCTCGGAAACTTCTGTGAGCTGGACCCGCATGACCCGCCTGAGATTTGCTCTTTGAGATCTTGCTCCTGGGTCCTCAAGCTTATCCCCAATGTCTTCATTTCTGTTTTTGAGGCTACGAACGTTAGCTACAAGGCTAGCGTCGGCGTCTTCTGCCCCAGCGATGCCAGTTCCTGCGGCTTTAACTTCCCTCACTCCTCTGCCGATCTTCAGCCCGCTGCAGATTTAACCCCTTAAATCTGAAAGAGTCTCAAGAATCGGCCGGGGTTCACCGTCCTCCTTAGCGGCGGCGGCGCTAGCTTCGCCCCCCCCCCCCCGGCGTTGCAATAACGTTCATTTTTGTCCACCCTGCAGTCTCGCCCTCGCGAATTCAGTTTTCAATGGAAAGGATTTGCCACGGCTTTTACCTGCAGATGCCACGACGGCGTTTTCGGAGACGCCTCAGCTCACTTCGGGTGTCGAGCGCGTACGTCTGTTGTGGGAAATATGTCGAAATATGTCGGCGTGGCGGGACATCGGAGCGCCAAGCACGCCGTCACGACCATCAACATTTTTGCCGATTTTAAGACATGATACGAAACAAAGCATTTACTTGATTCTCTCACCCTCTCATCCTTCTTCCCATGTGCAGAAATCTGTCGACTTCCGTTATGAAACATCGGCTTGCTTGCGTAACCGCGCGGTGCCCTAAAGTGAAAAATGTGTGCGTCAGCAGCGATACCTGACCTAGCAACACTCGGAGGTAGCATGCTTGCCGGCGCGAGGGTCGCCACGCGCACGCGAATGTTCCTCGCCAATCGCAACATTTGCCAGATGTTCGGATTCAGCTGAAGTCTGAGGACAGCGACCATTTGGGGCAAAAACCGTTTGGAGAAGAATTCGGATCGCTCAACTGAGATTTTAGTCCGATCGCCAAAGGTCAATTTTGGGGTTCGCCCACTCCAGTTCCCAGAAGCTCAAACGCAAATCGGCTCGTGTTTGTTTTCATTCAGAAAAATATGAAAATGTCACAAAATTTCTTTGGTCCTCTTGTAATATGAGAACTTTATTCTCGAAGAATATGACTTCAATCTTGTAGCGGACCAGTTAAAAAACATGAACTAGGATGTTACTTCATATTTTTTCCCCCCGAAATATTCAAGTTTCATGTTGTACTATAATTTAAAAAATGCCTGTGCAATATAATTTTTTTTAATTATTTGAAAAAAAATACTGTAAATTAGTAATGACAAAAAATAAAAAAAGTACCAGTAGGGAACTTGAGAATTTAAAAAAAATTACATTGAAAAATCATTAAAATTGGAATACATCCATTTAAAAATTAATTTCAAAAATATTCTTTCTTTCCTCTTCTTGAAGCCTTCAGTGACACTTTTTTATTTCCCGTCAAATGTTTACTCAATGACGTGAAAATTAAATTTAAAGAAAAAAAAGAAGAAGTTATCCTTGACCAGGTTTATGGTTTTCGAAAGCAAAATGTGCAATCAAAACAGGCGGTTTCTCCTGACCAAAGTCTGCTAGCTAAAATGTAGCAAAAACGCCATAGACGGGCTAGCGGTCCACTAATGGCGCATGCAGCAAATCTCTCGGCTGTCTTTTCTGTGGGAACAAAGACTATTTGACTTATTTTACTACTGCTGGCGCTTAGTAGGGCACCTTCTCTGCCTTTTACTCTTTTTTTTTTTTAACTCTTTGACTGCCGGACATTTTCAAAATAGAATTCTGGATATTGCATTATTGTTTTCGAGCATTTCGACTCACCTTTTATCGTGTTTTCTGTGGCAATATATGTACTGAACGAGAAGAAAAGACTTTTCCCTCCTTTCAGTGGCTGGTTTTGCCCCAAAACACCAGTTTCTGACCCAAAAGTGGAGACAATGAGCTTTTTGTGAAAACGTAAATCGAGTGACTTTGTTTTTTTTTAAAAACAGGACTTAAAATGGTATTGGAATGTGAGGCGCCAAAACTTGTTCGACTCCTGACATGTTAGTATTTCTCTCCCTCGTAACGGACGTGACGAGCCAAGACGGAATCTTGGACTCAACGGTGCCGACATCGATGCCAAAGCGATGCAAATGGCGCCCCCTGGAGGCGCCTGTCGCTCACGACGGCGGTTGACAAACCCGAACGTCACAGACAAGCTGAACGAGACCCGCTGAAAATGGAACCTTCCAACCGGCACCAATGAGAACAAATGACGGCGTTGCTTGCGAATCGCCGGCGCTCGTTAGGGCTCGTTCGAGATCAAAATCTCCTGCAATTAAAAAAAAATAGTAATAATAAAAAGGACCACAGGGAAGAGGAGGAAGACGATGATGATGATGATGACGATTGTGGAGCCGTTCGGTCCAGTGGAACTAAACGTGCTTAAAATAGTGGAGGGTCTTATGTAACAGCTTCGTCACACACACACACACACACACACACACACACACACACACACATCCTCCTGCGGTTCTTACGGCTCGGTGGAATTCGTTTAGTGCAACATTAATAAATGAATAATAAACTCACGACATGGAATATGCGCTCGGGTCGTAGTATAAGCCCACAATGAAATGTGACGAGTTCCTCAAGACCAAGTGCGACAATTTTGTTTTTCTTTTGAAGAATATAATACAAGTTTAATTTGGTCGTTTTACGATTAAAAAAAAAATATATTGTCGTAATAGTTTGGACTATTTCTCCCAAAATATGTCTTAAACCTTTCTTCTTTCCAAAAATCCCTTTTAAGTGTTGCAATGTTAGAAGTGTTTTTTTTTTCTTACAGATATTAATTTGATCCTCAAATATTTAAGTTTTTACTTGTTAATCTTATACATTGTCTTTTTTTCTTAAAACTATTACAAATTTCATATCACAATTTTGAAACGTTTTATAAGAATAAACTTCAAGTAAAATTCAAATCTCTTAAAAATACAAATTATTTTTCGAAAATGCAACTTTAAACTGTAATTTTGTGATTTTTTTTCTTTGAAAAAATATTATTTTAATCCCCTCATTACAAGTTTTTATGTAAAAAATTTTAACTTTAGTCTCATAATTTTATGACTTTTTTTAAAAAAACGTCGTGAAATACGATGAGGTTCTTTCTTTAAAAATTACAAATTTCAAATCACAACTTTGAAACATTTTATAAGAATAAACTACATGTAAAATATAAATCTCTTAAATTTACAATTTCTTTTTTGAAAATGCAACTACAATCTGTAATTCTATTTTTTTTCCTTTCAAAAAATATTATTTGAATCTCCTCATTGCAAGTTTTTATTTTAAATGTAACTTTAGTCTCATAATTTTATGCAATTTTTTTAATAAAAAACCTTGAAATATGAGGTTCTTTCTTTAAAAATGACGAATTTTATATCACAATTTTGAAACATTTTATAAGAATAAAGTAAAGTAAAATATAAATCTCTTAAAATTACAATTTCTTTTTTGAAAATGCAATTTTAATCTGTAATTTTGTCAATCTGTAAATTTGTGATTTTTTTCCTTTCAAAAAACATCATTTTAATCTCCTCATTGCAAGTTTTTATTTAAAAAATGTAACTTTAGTCTCTTGTGTTTTTTCCTTAAAACCATTACAACTTTCATATCACAATTTTGAAATATTTTATAAGAATAAACTACATGTAAAATATAAATGTCTTAAAATTACAATTTCTTTTTCGATAATGCAACTTTAATCTGGAATGTTGTGATTTTTTTCCTTTAATAAAATATTTAAATCTCTTCATTGCAAGTTTTTATTTTAAAAAAAGTTAGTCTTAGAATTTTATGACTTTTTTTTAAAAAAAGATCTTGA
Source organism: Syngnathoides biaculeatus (assembly GCF_019802595.1). Taxonomy (NCBI): domain Eukaryota; kingdom Metazoa; phylum Chordata; class Actinopteri; order Syngnathiformes; family Syngnathidae; genus Syngnathoides; species Syngnathoides biaculeatus. Next base: position 20,370,072 of record NC_084649.1, read on the forward strand.
AGTATGATGAGGTTCTCTTTTTTTTTTAAAAAAATTACAATTTTCACGTCATTTTGAGACTAACTCAAAGTTGTATCTTGTCATATTACAATTTATTTAAAAAAACACTAACTGTGATTTATCTAACTTTTTTTTCCTTGGGAAAATACAATTTAATTTTGAAAATGTTTTTCTTGAAAACACAACGCAATTTATTACAATGATTTTTCAGTCTTGATAAATTGTCTTTTTTTTTCTTGAGGAAAAAACCCAACAACTTGTAATATATTATATTTTTCATTTCTATTGACAAAATTGCCAAAGATGATTCCGTGCCGCTGGATTTCAAGAAATTTTCATAGTGCTGGATTTCTTCCTGGTGAGCATCATCCGAACGTCATTCCTAGCAGCAGCAGCAGCAGCAGCAGCAGCAGCAGCAGCAGCAGCAGCATCGTAATAGGGGAGCGTTGATTGTTTGAATGCATCCACACGGTTGGGTTAGAAATTAACCATCAAGAAGCAGGTCAAGCTCGTGCATCATTAACTTGACTTTGGGAACCTGACGCACACTAAATACGTTCAACGCCTCAACTCCCGCCCTCCCGTACGCATCACGCAGACGTCATACACCACGTGTGTCAACAAGTTGTGGTTTGACGCCGCCCCACAGTGGCATGAATTTAATATTCAAAGTCACCACAATGTGACAGTGGCTTACAATGATATTTGCAACTTTTTAGGAGTAAAACTGCACTACACTCAGCCTGCTAAACAACTTTTTCGTAATATTGGTTATCGCAGTGGTTCAAGTATTTTTTTTTGCGGTAGCACTTGGTGTCAACAGTTACAAAGTAAGTATCTGATCCTGTGGAAGCTCACTATCTACAAAAATGTCAGGAAAAGCCCACTAGAACATCTGAACTTCATCGACGCTACTCACTTGAGATGATAGAAGTTTGTGCTGACACGAGTTTCAATGTGATTGGTTCTCTCTAACACTTAAAAGAGGGTGTGCACACTTTTGCAAGTTTAATTTTTCATCTGAGGTACAGTAAGTAATGATGGAGAATGTTGGTCTCGATCTTTCTAGATGACATAAAGGTGGGATTTGACCTGGGGTGTGTCGACTTATTATATCCAGCGTACATAGAATATCCCCTTGTTCACGTAGCGTCAGTTCCCGGTAAAAATCGAGCAGACGTGAGATGTCGCGAAGGCGTCAAACTCGCGTAGCAAAAGGCCAAAACGCTTTGACGCCGGCAATTAAGAAGGTTTTTTTATTTTTCAAATCTATTTTTGAGGCGCGTGAGCGTAAAAATAGTCGAAGTCGCCGTCTTTGTAGTGCGAAACTTTGACCGTTCTATATTTACCACGACGCCGTCGATTGATCGAGCGGCCGGCGAAAGATTTTACGACGCGACGCCCTCGGCGTCGACTTTGTTCTCAAAAGAAAGTTGCAACTACAATTTTGTCATGTTGACTCCCGCGACCAAAATATAAATACATACACACGCAACTTTAATATTCTAATTATGATACTTTGTTTTTCGTGGAATATTGCGGCGTTTTTCGTGAACGTGAAAGATCTGATTATCAAGAGTCAAAGAATTAGCAGCGGAGTCCCCTAACAATGGCAATGTTCCATCAAAAGCAGTCCGGATGATCGGCGCCGGTTCCTTTCTGGCCGCATTCCGATCGTTGTTGTTCTTTTTTTTTGCACGTCGCCGTTGACAGGATGGCCCAGAAGGAGAAGCTCCAGTGCCTGAAGGACTTCCACAAGGACACGCTGAAGCCGTCCCCCGGCAAGAGTCCCGGCACCCGGCCCGAAGACGAGGCCGAGGGCAAGCACCCGCAGCGGGAGAAGTGGGCCAGCAAGCTGGACTTTGTTCTGTCGGTGGCCGGAGGATTCGTGGGTTTAGGGAACGTCTGGCGCTTCCCGTACCTCTGCTACAAGAACGGCGGAGGTGAGGCCGCGACAAGGGTCGGCGGCGTTCTATGTCGCCCCAAAAGCATGTGGAATGCTCGTCGCCAGTGCGCGCAAGTCTTGGGACGCTGGTCTTCAGTTCCGCCCCGTCCTTTCTTGCCTTCCAGGTGCTTTCCTCATCCCCTACTTCATCTTCCTGTTCGGCGGAGGTCTCCCGGTCTTCTTCCTGGAGGTGGCGCTCGGCCAGTTCACCTCCGAGGGGGGCATCACCTGCTGGGGCAAGCTGTGCCCCATCTTTACAGGTACGGAGAAAAGAAGGTGGGCGCTTTTGGGGTCTAAAGCGTGACAGTGTCGACGTAGACAATCGTGCGAAAGCGTTCTCGCCGTAGGAAAGCGGTCGCCGCCATAGATCTTCTGCCGTGAGCCTAGTAGGGGGCGCCTGGCAGTTGAACAGGTGCTGCGTGTCGCGTGGCCCGGTGCCACAGTCCGGGCAGAAGTCGGCAACTGTGTCGTGGAGGCGGTGTTTGTAGCTGTGCTTCCCGAGGAAGAGACCCTCCGTCGTCGTGAATCGCAGCCGGGTAGCCCCCAAGGACGATGTTAGGCTTGTAGGTCAGCCTGGTGTTGGTGACAACTGATGTGTGGAGTCCAGTAAGTCCGCGCTTGTATTGTTGGTCGTCTAGCCGTCCGTTGGTGCCGACGAACTGGTCTATGTCCGTTTTCCAAAGAGAGACGTCGTAGATTTTGAGACGCTGCGGTCGGACGCGACGGACCAGGTCGCCGTTTGGATGACCCGGTCGCCATTGAAGCGAATAGGATTTCCCGACGAATGTGCTTGTCAGCAGCAAATCCGCACCCCCGGGCGGTCAAAGACTCGTCAACCCTTTCCGGCGTCGACAAAGCCAGGAGTCAAGAGTCTCGTTGGCAAGACAAAGTCTCAGTCAACCGGTAGTCAAATCTTCAATAGAATCGAGGTCATTTGGACAAAGTAAATCTTGCAAGAGGTCCGTGCCAAAACTGGTCAGCAAAAAGGGTCAAGGTGCTCTGAATGAAGGTTAGGGTTAGGAATTTGATTTGGTTTAGGGTTAGGATTGTTAGATTAGGTGTCGCGTTTTGGTTTTATCAGTCTTAAGGTTTGGAACAGGGTTTGGATGTGATCTAAATGTTTACATTGGACTAGGGTCCCATTTCCCATCGATTCATTTATTTATAAAAACTACTTTTGGAAGTAGTAAGAACCAAAATAATCGATGGAAAGGAAGTACGTCTCGTCGTTCTCAAGGTCAAAGACCTCAAACAGTCCTCGGGTCGCTCCCGCTCCGGCGTTCCAATCGCTTTGTTATTGTTCCAAGTTTCCCGTTTGACCTACGCGGTCCTCCTCCGACCTCGTTAACGTTACTGCGTCTTCCACATTTTCGGTTCTCGACGAACGCCCCCCCTCACCCCACCCCACCCCACCCCGCTCCGATCAGGCGGCCGCTGCTTCTGTTGCCGGGCAACGCCGTGGCCTGGATTCCGACTCGGAAAAACGGCTTCATGTGAGAACACCGATTCGGTCCTCGCTGGGCCGAGTCTGTCTCGCCGTCGCCCTCACAATTGTCTTCCTTCCTTACTGCCCCCCCCCCCCCGCCCATTCCAAAGTTGGGTCCGTTCGGTTTTTCCTCGTTAATATTCATGTCGCCCGTAATCGCTCCTTTCAATATTGACACGGTTCCCGGTGTCACGGCTCGTTTTATCTGCTTGGTTTCAGTCCGCACTCAGGGCGACGTCCGCCGCGATGTACAGAGTGTCCCGGATCACGGGTTGCCAGGGCAACAGCGCGGCAACGCATCAGAGCGACGGGGGCGGCTGGGAAAAAAAAAGGGAACGAGAATGAAAGAGCGGAGAGAGGGAAGAGGCAGACGTGGTTTTCGTTTTGTGCCTCGCATCCGTGCTAGGCTAGCGTTAGCGACTGGGTTTGGGGTGGATGTTAATTGGTTTGCGTCCGTTGGGAAGATTTGATTTAGTTGTTGGTGTTGGTTTCGGGATTAGGATTCGGGTTACGGTTTGTGTTAGCAGGTGTGGTTTTTCTTCAGTGCTACGTTTTGGGTCTGGTTTCTGGTTTCATTTTGAATTACTTTTAAGGTTAAGTGTTAGGGTTTGGGTCACTGTTGGTTTCTTTGGATTAGTGGATACGGTTTTGGAATCGGGATTAGATTTGTGTAAAGGTCTGGGTTGGGGGTAGTGGTCTGGGGTTAAATTTGGGTTTAGGATCTGGAACTGGATCAGGGTTTTGTTTTTTTTTATTGGGAAGAGGGTTAAATTAGCCCCTGGGTTGGGGTTCAAGATCGTGTCCATGAGTTTAATTTAGTAAGTAGTAAAGAAATGAAAAATGAAAGGAAACATGAGATCAGTCAACGATCCCCGCGATGGACAAAAACTTTTTGTTTAACATTCACGAGGGCACCGTGTGTGTGTGTTTTTTTTTTATCGCCATCGAACCGTGAGCGGAGGTTCAGAAAAACACAAACACACAAACACACGTAGACTTGGTCACAGATGGCGCCAAAGACCTTGAAGGGCATTCTTTCGGACCGCCGGCCTTGGCGCGAGCGCAATCACAGGCAAACGACACATTTCTGATCAGGATTAGGTGAAGATCATCAGTAAAATTCCCCACAGTCTCGGTCTCGGTGTTGTTCATGGGCAAAAGGTCGAGGAAATTCCGTCTTACGGCTAAAACCGATAGCTAGTTGCTGTGGTTTGGAGCCACTCAGAGTTAGCTTGTTGCTACACCTCGCTCGACAAGGTTTAGCACCTCGGGCCTGCAACGAGATTTGTCACAGGACTTCGAAGACCAAATGACAGTCATGTCGGGGGGTACTTGACGAGCAGATCAGTCTTGGAGAAGCGGTGCAATCGAAGTCCACAGAGAGAAGAACGGCGGACTCAGAATGCAACTCTGTGGGAACTTGCGACTTAACATAACTTCACAAGACGTTAAATCAACAATCCTGACTCTGGGGCCGTCGAGTCCAGTGGCTTTCCCGACCTTGGTCTCGGATCTCATGTTGAAACGCAGTTAAAAAAAAAGGGGGACTAAAGGAATGAAGACTGGATTCTGGTTCTGCATTTACACGATTGGATCAGGAGAAGAAATTAATGAGTACATTTGGATGTACTCTCAAGATGGTCACCGCTGCGATGCGGTTTCTGGGTTTAGAAGAGGTTCCGGCGTTGAAGCCCTGCCAAATTCATCAAGGGTCGTTTTCCCTGAAGTACTCCTGTCCTCGTTTTTCATAATACCCTCGCCAGAATAGATTTCTCCACTCCGTATGCGGACAGCTCGTCGCGAGTGATATCTTCTAATATTAAAAGCAGCGGTTTCGGGTCAGAATATGTAATTAGCTCTACGTGTAAACCAGATGACAACAAACGTTTTGGTAACTGGTGATAGCATCGGAGAATTGGTTCAGGTCTTCAGATTTGTGGTGTCCAGGCACCATGTAGCAGAGACTTTAGACCCACACTAAATAGCGGTAATGGTCTGTCATTGCATTCATCGGTCCTACTGTACATAAATTCTATGTGATGTCCCAAAACCCAAAACAGGGTCGCAGTTTTTCCGTTCCGTTGTGTCGAAGGTAATTTGTATTTCTCGTGCTTGCAGGAATCGGGTACGCTTCCATCGTCATCGTGTCCCTGCTGAACATCTACTACATCGTCATCCTGGCCTGGGGGGTGTACTACCTGTTCCAGGTACCGTATAAATAACATCCACATAGCGAGTAACAGAGCGGCTTCCGTGTGTGCCCGATGGCGGTGCACAGCTGTGCGGCGGTTTCTCAAAACTCCCGGTATTACGTAAACCCGCTCCGGGGCAACTCCTGCAGCCTGATTTAGTTCAGGTTTAGCGCCAAAATGTCTCTCAAAATTCAAGATACCACACAACGAGACTTTGTTTTAAAGCCTCTGCCTCGCGCCTTCAGTGTTTCCAGCCCGAGCTGCCGTGGGCCAAGTGCAACCAGCCGTGGAACACGGATCGCTGCATCGAGGACACCTACCGCAAGAACAAAAGCCTCTGGCTGCCTTCCAACTTCTCCAACTTCACCTCCCCTGTCACAGAGTTCTGGGAGTACGTACACAGTCGCATTCGCAATCCGGCCTTTGGTAGGGGAAATCCAGTGGTTTGGATTAACGATGTATCCAATCGGTCATGTGATGGTTGTGGCCCGCATTCGGTGGCGGGGGAGGCCTTTAGCCTAGCTTCGGCGTCCGCCGCCTGGAAGGACGCTCGCGGCCGCCGCCGGAGCTTGTGGCCCGCATTCGGTGGCGGCCGAGGCCTTTAGCCTAGCTTCGCCGTCTAATGCTAATGAAGCGGGCGGAGGCCGTTAGCCCCGGTCGCCGAAGCTAGGCTAAAGGCCTCCGCCGCCGCCGAAGCTCAGCTAAAGAAGAACCATCCGAATATTCAAGCACTGGATTTCCTCTTTAAGGTTAGGGGTATGGGTTGAGGATTTGATTTAGGATTTATATTTGTTGGTTAGGGTATGGATAGGGTTTAGGTTTGTGGATTAGAGTTGGGTTTAGGGTTTGGATATGCGGGTTCAGTTTCTGGTTTGAGTTAGGATGTTTGGTTAAAAACAAAGGCTTTGAGTTGGGGGTTGAGTCCTGGATGCGATTTAGGGTTTGAGGGTTGTTTTCGGGTTTAAGGTTAGGTCAGAGAGCAAGTTTCCGCATTTGGCGTTAGAGTCGGGGTTTTGGGTTGAACTTGATGGCGTTGTGGAATCAAGGTAGATCGAAGGTTTGTGGATTTGGCTGAGGTTAGATTTTGTGGGATAAGGTACGGGTTTGTGCTTGTGTTAGATTTGAGGCTTCAATTTGTGGTTATGTTTTCAGCGTAGCGGTTTGTGCTAAGTCATCCCCTAATCATTTCTGTCCTTGACGGTGCAGACACAAAGTGTTGGGGATAAGCAGTGGCATTGAGCACATGGGCCCCATCAAGTGGGATCTGGCTCTGTGTCTACTCCTGGTCTGGGTCATCTGCTTCTTCTGCATCTGGAAGGGCGTCAAGTCCACCGGGAAGGTCAGTCGCGGCCTCGGAACCGCGTGACGAGGGTCGGCGGGGCTACGAGGACGGCAAAACCGTCATCGTGATCTTGCCCTCAGGTGGTCTACATCACGGCCACGTTCCCGTTCGTCATGCTCATCGTCTTGTTGATCCGCGGCGTCACCTTGCCCGGTGCCTCCGAGGGCATCAAGTTCTACCTGTACCCCGACCTCGCGCGCCTCAAAGACCCAGAGGTACGTGGTACCATGTTACCATGCTACGGCGCTACAATGTGACTGTTAACTACCTAACCGTGCTGTGGTACAAATATTTTCTGGTTTTGGTTTCTGGATTACTTCGTGAGGACGCTACCGCGGCTCAGCTGTCGAAATCTGTTGTTGCGTTTTGCGGCAGGTGTGGATCGACGCCGGCACCCAAATCTTCTTCTCCTACGCCATCTGTTTGGGCGCCATGACGTCCCTGGGCAGTTACAACAAGTACAAATACAACTGCTACAGGTCGGTAGGGGGCGCTGTAGAGGAGAGCTGGTTTTTGGAAATATGGGGATTGATCGATCGATTGATTGATGTGTGCCATAGGGACTGTTTGCTGCTGGGAGCCCTCAACAGTGGTACCAGTTTTGTGTCTGGCTTCGCAATCTTCTCCGTCCTGGGCTTCATGGCGCAGGAGCAAGGGGTGGACATTGCAGATGTGGCAGAATCAGGTACGACGGTTCAAAAACCGGAACCTCTATTTTCAGGAGCTGGCAGCGTACGCTGTCAGGCAAACAGGTGGATGAATTCAGACACTAGGTGGCGCGCCAAGCCACCAGTGCCGGTCACGTGACGCTGATGCCACAATCCTGTGCCCCACCCCCCAATTTCCTGTTCTCAGGTCCCGGCTTGGCCTTCATTGCCTACCCCAAAGCCGTAACCATGATGCCTTTCCCCACACTCTGGGCCATCCTCTTCTTCATCATGCTCCTGCTGCTTGGCCTCGACAGTCAGGTTAGCGACGTGCCTCCGAAATCAAAACGCAAACAAAGTCCACGGAGTGGAATCATAATCGTCATTATTACGGAACGCGCCATTATTTGGTCGATCTTTCTTACGTCCAAAAATGCAAACATTTTGTCATCAAATCTTTTTTAAGTTTGTTTGTTGAAGTTTTAAAATGACAAGCTTTGTAAATGCTAACATTTTTTATAATTACAATGTTTGAAAATGCTAGCCTAAAAATGTTAGCATTGTAATATTTGCAGATGAAATCATCCCCTAATGTCAAATTTTGAAAATTTGTGAAAATATAAACATTTCATCTTGGACCAAATATCAGTATTAAAAAAAAAAAAAAGGAAATCGTAAACACGAAAAAAAATGCTAACATTTTCAAATGATTTTTTCTGAAGTTGGTAACATTTGAAAATGCTAGCATTCAATGATGAAAATGTCTAAAAATGCTAACATTTGAAAACGCAAGCCTTCGACCCCAAAATCAAAACACAACAAAGGCCAGTGACTCCATCCATCCATCCATCCATCCATTTTCTTTGCTGCTTATCCTCACGAGGGTCGCGGCGAGTGCCAGAGCCTATCCCAGCTGTCAACGGGCAGGAGGCGGGGTACACCCTGAACGGGTTGCCAGCCAATCGCAGAAGCCCAGTGAGTCGTATCTCAAATTAAAGAGCTCTTGAGGGGCTTTCCAGATTAACCGGTTAATCCATTTTTATTTTTGGACTTTATGACAAATTAACATGATTTTCTACTTTAAAATGCTAGTTTCACATGCAAAATCAAAAATAAAGCCAACCCCATCAAGTCATAATTCATATTAAAGCGCTTTTCAAGGGCTTCCCGGACGCGCCATTATTTGGGTTCTGGTTTGTTTCCATGCTGTAACGCTACACTGGATTAATTTGGTTTCGTGCTTGAAAGAAATGCTAGCATCACAGGTCCCAAATCAAGTTTGGACAAACTCCATCGAGTCACATCTCATATGAAACCTCTCCGCGTGGGCTTTCGTGGTGCGCCATTATTTTATCGAATCGTGATAAAGGAACACGAGCTATGGACGGGAATGTCCCTTCACGTCGCTAATGAGGCTTTTGCCCCGCCCCACAACGTCCTTGGCGGAGGGAATACAAGTTGCAATGAACTGAGTTTGTGTGTGCGCAGTTTGTGGAGGTGGAAGGGCAGATCACATCACTGGTGGATCTGTATCCGTCCTTCCTACGGAAGGGTTACCGCAGAGAGGTCTTCATCGCTATCATATGCTGCATCAGCTACCTGCTGGGACTCACCATGGTTACCAAGGTAACGCGCACACAACTGCAACCGATAGCACGGCTTCAATCGGTAGCAATGAAATCAGATCAACAGCTTGCCACGTTTGGAGGAAACTCGCTTGTTGCTGTCTTTTGAGTCCTCACGTGGGTACCGAAGGAGCGACTTTCGGCTTTTCCCTGTCACTTGCATTCATTTGTAATCCCGCCTCGGGACTGGGAATTGAACCTGCGGCGTCAAAGGCAGCAGGTGTACTCCTGCGCTACCGCTCCAGCCCCCTAGTTGCTCTGGTACCACGTCATTCACTGTCAATGACTACATTGTGAACTAGTTACTTTGCAACACTGATACGACGTTGTACAAGATTTACAATACGTACTATAGTACTCCCTCTTTTTATGGTTTTATTTACCCTAGTACTATAGTACTCCCTCTTTTTATGGTTGTATTTAACCTAGTACTACAGTACTCCCTCTTTTTATGGTTGTATTTAACCTAGTACTATAGTACTCTTTTTATGTATTTATTTAACTAGTTACTATGCTATACATGGTACTCTATGACTACATTATTCTGGCGTTATAGTACTGTTACTATAGTATGATATTATGAGTTACTATGGGACCATGTTACCAGATATCTGCGTTATTATGTTAATATGTTACTAGTCATCATGATGTATCATGCTACTAGTATTTGCATCAATGCTGTGTTACCAGTTCCTTTGGTACTATCTTACCACGGTACTATGTTACTAGTTACCACAGTACTATGTCACTGTGTTACTATGATTGTATGCGACTGGTTACGACGGTACTATGTTACTAGTCGCTGTAATACCATTTAGTGTGGTACTACCTTACTGTGGCACGATGCTAAACGTTTTCATGGTACTATGTGATCAGTTACTAAGGTGGCGTGTTAGTACTTCCTGTCACTATATGCGTAATACTATGTTACACACCACTGTTACTGTGTTATTGTGGTACTACATTACTATGATACTGTGTGATTTTGTAAATACGGAACTAGCTACTAGTTATTTGCTGTGTGAATACCAGTTGCTATGCCTCTATGTTACTATGGTACTATGTTCATTGTTACAATAGTAATGTTAATGGTGACAAAGGTACTATGTTACCGTGTTACTAGTTACCAGGTTGCTAGTGTCGCTGCGTATCTCAACGCGGGAAGCTGCGAGCGCTCTGTGAATGCAGAGGTTAGCTTTTGGGCGAATTCACTAGTTCGCCATCGCCGAGCTAATCGGGCGTCGTAGTCGCGTGGCCGCCGTCACGTTTGACGCAGGACAAGATGGCTCCACTAGGCCCGCTTACCGGGACGTCCAATCGGGTCACGGCATCGCGCGCCGCCTCCCGGCTCGCCGCTTCCCGCCCGCGCCGCCGAACTTCTTCGGCGGTCGAAATCCCGCTTGATGTTTGACGCTTAATCCCAAAGTCACCTTGAATATTATCTGCGCAATGACGTACACTCCCATTGACGGTTTGCACATGTTTTTTTTTTTTTTTGTCATGTGATCGATCCCGAGTAGATGGAATTCATGAAAACCTTCGAAGCAGCAGAAATATTAGAAATATTTATTATATATATATATATATATATATATATATATATATATATATATATATATATATATATATTTTTTTTTCTGTATTTCCTTTTTTTTAATCCAGATCTATGCCACTGGGCTAATTCTGTTAACATTTTCAAACGTTAACATCTGGAAAACAAAAAATCATCAAATTCACAGTTCACAAATGCTAATATGTGAAAAGCAACCAGGTTGGAAATACTAATATTGGAAAATGGTAACATTGGAAAAAATGCAAAAAAAATATGATAAAAAATGAAACATTGTAAAGCTTGAAATACTCACACTTGAAAATGGAAACTTTTGAAATGATTTCTCAGTGTATCCTTTTTAAATGCAAGCATTACGTAAAAGCAATCGCAGAAATTGCAAGCATTTATTGAATTAATTAATTTTCTTTATAAACGCATTTGAAAGTACGATCATTTAAAAAAAATCCAACGTTTGAAAAAGCTGCTGTTTAAATGACGTTATCACATCTTTATTTGTCATTTTTGCATACCTGTCAACTCGTACGGTTTAGCCGTAGTGCACGCAGATTTTGTGGTGACTCTTACGTACGCGGCCGTATATCGCAAATCATACGAATTCTGAAAATTTGGATGGAGGCTGTAATTTCGAGGCGAGAAAGTTACACATGAATACAATTCTGAACGCAGTAATGCCACTAAATAGACTTTGATAATTAGACAGATATTCTCATTATGGAGATCTACAATAAAAAAATTGTGTTTTTCCCTCCGTTATTTTGACATATTATTTGCCTCGGTATGTTTTAAGGATTTTTTTGGTAGTTTATACAGGTTGGCGCTCCGAAAAGTTGACAGGTATGTTTTTGCAGGTGCGTACGTGAATGACTTGTTTTTTTGTTTTTTTTTTTTGCCTGGGTCGTCGTCGGGATGCGCCGAAGCGAAGCCGAACGTAACGTTGTGTTGCGCTTTTGTGTTTTTGTGTGTGGTTAGGGTGGCATGTATGTGTTCCAGCTGTTTGACTACTATGCAGCGAGCGGTGTGTGCCTTCTGTGGGTGGCATTCTTTGAATGTGTAGCTGTTGCCTGGGTTTATGGTGAGTACTGCGAACGGGGCCGCACCTTCACGGCAACCCGAAAACCTCGAAAACCGCAGTGGCGCTCAACCGTAAAATTAGACAAACAAACAGAAAATAGTAAACGTGCAAACCGCGCGAAAAGCACAAAAGCCTGAAAATGCTCACGTTTCAAAAGTGCTCACATCTTATCGTCGTGATATTGAAACATTTTTTTTCAAATGCTCGCTTCTGAAAATACCAACATTTGCAAATTCAAACTACCGTAATTCCCGGCCTACGGAGCGGACCAGGTTACCAGCCTCACCGAGTGCACTTGTAAAGGAAATACCATTTGGTACGTACATACGCCGAAGCTGTGCACACATTGATACCTGCATTGAAACACGAGATAGTGACAAAGAAACACGGTATACAGAAAGACTATAATGCTAGCGCAGCGGTAACGCTAGTTCTAACACTAGCGCTAATGCTAGAACTGTGGTAACGCTAGCACTGTGCTAACCGTAGCGCTGCCCTGACACTAGCGCTAACAGGCCCAGTTAAAATAAAACTTACCGGTAAATATCACTGAGATACGCTAGTAACACAGCGCTAACGCTAGCGCAGCGCTAACAGGGCCGGTAGAAGTCCCTTCCTCGACACATATGTTCCACCATTCATCCTTAACTTTTCCGCTTGAGTGTCCCCTTGCGGCCGTTAGGAAAAAGTGCACAAATTAGCCGCATCACCGCATAAACCGCAGGGTTGAACGCGTGTAAAAAATGTCGCGGCTTGTAGGCCGGAAATTACGTCATTTAAAATGCAAATATTTGTAAAATACAGTATGACCATTTTAAAGTGCTGACATTTACAAAAAAATGCTAACATCTGAAAATGTCAACATTTGAAGATGAAAACATCTGGAAATATTACATTTTGAAATATAAATAAATAAAAGAAACAAAATAGTGACATTTGAAAATTGTAATATTTGAAACATTTTTCAATTAGATTTTGAATACGCTGACATTTAAAGAGGTCACTGGTGGTGTAGTTGTACTCACGCTTGAATTTGATATTTACAAAAAAATGAAACATTCTAAAATGACCATTTGATAAAAGTAGTATTGAGAAATAGTAACATATAATAATCTTAAAATTGGAAACTTCTGACGTTTGAAAATCAAATGAATCCCAAATATCATTTAAAAAAAATGGATGACATTGTAAAATTCCCAATTTTGAAAATGCCAACAGTCACGAATGATTTTTAAAAACAACACTTTTTGAAAATCAAAGTATTCGGAACGTGCTCCAATCTCAAAATTATGTATCAATGTAAACATTTGAAAATGCGATTGTCGGAAGGTTAAAAAGTGAAACTACAAAATCTGGCGTTTGTGCAGGCGTTGATAACTTCTACGATGCTGTGGAGGACATGATCGGCTACCGACCGAACCCTTGGATGAAGTGGAGCTGGTCTGTCATCACTCCCTGCTTGTGTGTGGTAAGGCGCCCACGTTGGCTCCCCAAAACAGCCGCTCGCCGCTACTTTTCGCCAGCCGCAGTTTTGGCATCAGAACTCCAGGGTAACTTTTTTTTCAACTAATGTTGATGCTTAGTACCACAAAAAATCCTTTATGATGCGACAGTTTGAAATTTTTGTACAGATTTCAACAAGAATCACGGACGTTGAGACGTAAGAGTTGACTCTGCGGGCCACATGAAGTCATGTGGCGGGCCAGATATGGCCCCCGGGCCTCGGATTTGACACCCACACTTTACGCTACCCACGTGGTGCCGTTCAAACGGCGCCGGGTTGCCCGCGGGGCACATTTGTCAAACGCCGTCGGCGAAATTCACGCTTGTCAGCCATTGTAATTAATAACAGATCCCTGTAGATGGCGACGTTGCACCGTTTGCGGTGTCGTGTCCAGTTCGGGGCGTTAGACACCTCAGAACTGAGCGGCAAATATATATTTATGGTTTTTTTTTTTTTTTTAAAAAAAAACACCTTTTGCCGCACACGGTCGTAAGTAAAACGTTCGACTCCTGCCGTGCGGCGTTCTTTGTGGTACATCTGAAAAAGAAAACGTTATTTCCGCATCATAAGCCTCTCGTACATCTTGTTTGAGGGGTCGCAAAAACTAGTAGCCTCAGTAGAAAACTGGACCTTTCTGGAGAACCCCCACCCATGTTTCCGCTACAAAAGAACACAAAAATTCTTGAAGGTCAACGTCGTGCGGCGTGAGCGACGCAAGCTTCGTCCACAAACGCGTCGTTTATTTATTTTGTGTGTGTGTGTTTGCAGAGCTGCTTTATTTTCTCTCTGGTCAAATACAAGCCGCTGACGTACAACAAAGTCTACGAGTACCCCGACTGGGCCATCGGGGTGGGCTGGACCTTGGCCTTGGCGTCCATGATCTGCATCCCCATGGTGGTGGTCATCAAGATCATTCGCTCCGACGGGCCGCTCATCGAGGTGCGTCCAACATCGCGTATTGTTTACGCCATAAAATAACGAATCATTTTAATCGCAACATAACAACCCGACGGACTTTCCCGCAACACATTTTTCATTTTTAATGCCACGTCGGGCAGTCGAATGAGTTTTTCTCGTGTGTTTCCGCAGAGGATCAAGGCGGTGGCGGCCCCGGTCCGCGGCGGCGCCAGTTCCCGCCCGGCGGACCACCGCCGGCCCGGGGACCCGGCCTACTCCGTGGACCCCAACGGGAACAAGGGACTGCTGATGAAGGGCCCCAGCCACACCATCGTAGAAACCATGATGTAAAAAGAAAAGAAAAGAAAAAAACGAAAGCGGGGCGGAAAGCTCTCCATGAGATCGCGAACCCCCCCCCCCCCACCCACCCCCGCCCCAACCCACCTGCCCCCAACGCTCTTCCTTAAGCTAACGCTAACTAGCCGCCTTCTGTTTCTCCGTCTGTCCCGTTCGTCCGTTTTGCTCTCTGGTGGAATGAGGAAAAAAAAAAAAAAGGGTTGAAGGAAGAAAAGAAAACAAAACGTTCTCTCGGATCTTTTTAGGAATGGAGGAAGTTTCTCTTCTTGGGCCGGACAAGACGGCGACCACGGAGTCCTGGTATCAAAACGTCAAAGTTGGACTGAATCCCAAAAAGAAAGCCCAAGTACGGCAGGAATGTTTACGGCACACAAAGTTTTTCAAGTGTACCCCCCACCATCCCCAAGCCCCTCCCCCACCTCCAATGTCCAAAGTCCGATTTTGTGAACTCCCGAGCGCCGTTGCCGAGAACCGGAACAAACCCGAAAATGTCGAGCCCCAAAACAAGCGAACAGAAAACCTTTCGGTTGAAAGCGGGAAATTTTTCAAGCAATTCCGGTTGACGGAATTTGGATCAATCGGAATTATGCCAACGTCCGCTGATGCATGAAAATGTCTGAAAAATTCTTGTCGTGCCCAACATGGAAGGAAAATCAGTCGAATCAAATTTTTTTTCAGTCTTCGCAGTGGATTTGCTCAAAATCGGAATTAGGAATCAATTTTGGTACAAAATGATTTATTCCTAGGGTTGAATTTTTTTTAATGCAAATCCCGCAGAAAATTCTGCCGCATCCGAATCTTGCCTCGTTGGTTAAAAGCTGCAGATTTTTGTCTGCCCATGAGCAAGGCTCGTTCTTTCGCCGACCCCTCCTCGGGAATTCAACCGCGGGTTGTAATAAATCGATAATAACGCTAAAACTGGATGAGCGGCCGAGGCTCTGTTGAACGTGACGATTTTTTTTCGGCAATCTCACCGTCGGACCGATTCCGCCTGGGAAATTCAACCAAATCGGAAACAGGGAAATTTCACATATTAGTAAACTGTACTTGAATTCATCTTTTCTTTTTTTTTTTTTTCTTATTTTTTTTTTTAGTAATTCTTCCAAAGATGTTTTTGTGGACCAAAAATTTGTGACATTTCAATGTATTGATGAAGTGATGGAAACAATTTGTCGACGTGTAATTAATTCAGTATGCAAACCAAACAAATATGAGAGATATTGAAGTAAATAATGTGCCACCAGGTCATCACATTTTCAATAGTTGCTACAATTCGCTGTGCGAAATTCACCGTCTGTGCCCCCAGGCAGGGTTACTTCAGGTCAGAACCAAACCAGCCAATCCAGTGACTCTTTCTTAGTATGTGACGTCACGTGACTAAGAAAGCATAACTGCGATTGGCTGGCTGTTCGGTTCTGACCGGTGAACTTCACACAGCAAATTGGAGCCGGTTGAATTTTTAACATTGAAAAGTTGCGGTGAAATACAACTATTAAAAATGTGATGATTTAACATTTCATATTCAAACCCTGTTTTCAAATTCAAATCCCGGTGGCACATTATTCACTTCCGTATGAGAGCAACAAAAGTTCCCATTCAGAAGTTTTTGGTAACCTTGGTGCACCAAACCAAATCTTTTTTTTCGCTGCGCTTGCCAATGTTTTCATTTTTATTTTTTAAATACGCGACACATCAAAGCTGTGAATAAAAAAAAAAAAAAACCCTCGACCCCCCCCCCCCCAAAAAAAAAAAAAAAAAAAGAACGTGCTGAATGTGTACTTCGGACAAGTCCAAACCAGCATCGCGGTTGTGAAAGCGGACTTGACGAAGCCCGAGAGGACTGGACCACCTGAGCCCTTTGAAACGTTTGTTGGCGTCTTCGCCGTTGTGTTCCGCGCTAGCCGACCCGTCTCGTGACCTCAAGCTCGATATCTCGCCGTTCCGGACCCGCCTCCGGCCTCCGACTGGACTTTTTCATTTGTAGTATTATCCTTCTTCTTCTTCTTCTGATGAGTCCCTCCGTCTATGTACTCTTAGGACTGTCGTGTACTCGTATTTGCTGTGGATGAGTAGTTTCACGTAGGCCGACGACCTCGCTGCTACGCAAAACGGCCGGGACAAAAGTATTGGGACACTTGTCGCCGAGCGGACTCCGCGCGAGGCTGTTGCCGTGGCAACCTTCCCCACCCACCGCAGGGAAAAGGAGCAAATGCGCGTTTTGGCAGATTTGGACAAAAGTAGTAACAGTCGAAGGCGACGCTTTAGGAAAAGTCATTGGGCAAAAAAAAAAAAAAAAAAAAATTGTGATTAAAAATTGTGGACAAATGGGGAAAAGTCATTGCTTGATTTGGACAAAAGTATTGGGACAGGGAAAGGGACAACGGGGGAATTTGAACAAAAGTATGAAGACGATAACGTGAAGAAAATCTTGGGGAAAAGACATTTAAAATGAATGTAGAAAAATGTGGAAATTTGGACACAAGTATAAGTACAAGCTAAAAAAGTAGAAAATAATTTTAGGGGACTGTTTTTATATTATTATGATGATGATTATTTCATCGAACGTTTGCTCTGTTTCTGCACACTATTGAGCACAACACCGCCTGCCGGATGCGGTGGGGCACTGCCCGACTTGCCCCAAACGTAAAATCCCTTGGAAGCATCGCAATACTTTTGTCCATAGAGTTGCCTTTTGTTTTTTAATTTTTAATTTTTATCTTGAAAATCATCCATCATGCTAGCGTCCCATTTGCTAACATCAACAAACGACATTTTCCACGACGTCAATCTTGAACAATTCTGAATTTCCTTCAACAAAAAGTGAGCCCATCACTCTTTAGCCCCCCAAAAAATGAACTTTTATTCATCAAATCAAATCAATTTATATTTTTCAACATTTTTTCCATCTAATCGTTCACACCATGACATTTTCTACCCTCCCTAAATGATTCCTGATTATTTTTTTTCCCAAATAAATATCAGATGTCCCCTTGAATAATTTAGTCATAACTCCCCAAACGAACAGCTCATATCATCATTTTCTCCCGAAATGAATTGCTAATATTTTGTTTAAATAATTGATTTCTTTTTCTTTCCTCAAATAGTCCATATAAGATCATCCTCACAAATAGAACAAATTATTCATTTTCTTTGAAAAAACTTGTCATGTTTTCTCCTGCAATAATTTCACTTTCCCTCTTTTTTTTCCTTCCATAAGTACTTCCTTTCAGTAATTCCTTTCAAATAATTCCTCCAAATATTACCGTTAATTATTTTCTCCGCAGAGATTCAGCAGCCGATGTCATTTAATCTTTTTCCTCAACTAAAGTTTTTTTTTTTCCCTCCAACAAAAAGTTCCAATCCTATTTTTTCCGCCCTCACTTTATGATTCAATTTTCCCCAAACAAGAAGACGACATCCAAAAAACTGCTGAAATTTTTACATTCCCACCGGGATCCCGAACGCCACACTGTCTGTCGCTAATATCGCTAACCGGCGACGCTAACGACCAAACGTCAAAACTTGAAATATTTGTGCATTTTTGGTGCTCACATCTTTACCAATTCCTCTTTTCTTTGTTTCTTTTTTATTTTTATGTTCCAATATCCTTGCACTCAATCGCGTGCAGTTACTAGCGCGGTTTTCCAAAGTGTTTTAATTCACGTTTGACGAGCTGCGCGATTCCCGCTCTGTGGACTCGGTGCTGCCCCCTAGCGGTCTCTTTCCATTCTTTCGCTTCACTGCGCCTCGTCAGCTCAAGCACATTTTGCACTCATCATCATCTTCATCATCACCCCCCCCTACGGTATCCATGGCAACGCTCGTCTCCACAACCTGATAAAACCGTTTTGAGCATTTCAAAGGTTTCATGAGCTTTTCTTTCGTGTTTTCTTCCAAGTCATCTGTAAGCTTGGAGGGGGAAAAAAGTGTTGATCAGGTTTAATTAAAAAAAAAATGTAAATGTTGTTTTTGGTTGTCACTTGATTAAAAATATACAGTATACATCCCAGCGGTGTGTCCTGCATTTTTTTTTTCGTTGTCATGTCATGAAAATGAACAAAAAGTGAGGGAAAAAAACAGCAAAGTGGGAAAATATTATGCAAAAGCATTTGGATAATAATAATTTGCAAAAAATGTTTTGAGAATGTGAATAAATAAAAAAAACAAGGGACCATTTTTTGTACAAAAATTTTGGGACAAGCGGCTGACTAAAATGTGAAATCATTGTAAAAAAAAAAAAAAAAAAGGATGAGGGTAAAAAAGAAAAAAAGAATGTGTCCATTAGGACAAACGTACTGGGACAGAAAAGAGAAGAAATTGATAAATTGATTATATTCAGATGACCAAAAGAGGCCAAAGATCTTCAGTCTTGGGACAAAATAGAGGAATATTTTATTTTTTAAAAAATTTACACAAGCACTGAGACAAAAAAGAGGAAGAAAATATGTGAATTTGCATAAATAAAAGTTGGGAAATTTGGAATAATTGGACAAAAATGCTGAAAGAATTTCACAATATGCTGTAAAGCAGAAAAAAAGAAGAACATTTGTGGATTTGCATTTTGACAAAACATTGGGATATTAATTAGTATTGCAACCAAAAATGTAGGAATCCCAGCAAGATGGTGGGACGAAATACATTTGAAATTACGAGAATTCGGGCAAAATTCTCAGAGGAAAACTGAAAGATCAAAAAGTTTTGAGGCGGAAAAGGCAAAAATGTGGGAAGAAGAAGTGAGGGAAAAAAATCAAAGTCTTTGAATTTTTTGATGCATTTCTGTCGACAGCGGCAGACAACTGCAATTTACGACGGGTCAGTGAAGTGTTCCTGCTGTGAAAAGCAAACAAACGCCGACAAAAAAGTTTGAAGTTTTATTTTGCACACAACAACAGGTTTTTTTTCCCCCTTACCCGTTTAGTTTGCTTCCCGCGTAAATTTATCGTAGAAAAATATTATATCACACACGCAAAATGAGCCCGATGTGGAATTAGGAAGAAACTGGGCTGACTTTTCCATTTAAGTCTCATCAAAACATCCGAAACAAAAAAAAACAACATTGACGCTTAAACAAGAACAACAAGTCGGCAAATGTACACAAATTCAGATAAATAAATACACACAAAAATAACAATTTATTCAGAATATTTGTCATTTTCTTTAAGGGATTGAAGTCCTTTTATCCCCAGTGATAAAAAAAAAAAAAACATTGCATCATTTTGACAATTTTATCACTTTAAGCTCCAAAGTTTCAACCTTGAGGCGCCAAAACGTCGCACGCCTCCACAATTTTTTTTCAACATTTTCAAAAACAACGGACCGACGGTTGCGATTTGTGCAAAATAGCGAGGTGACCATATTTGGACATGCGTGCGTCCTGCCCGGCGGAGGTTTCGGTGGTGATCGGAGTCTTGCAAATGTCGAAGATGGGCGGGAAAACCAATTTGCTTGCATCACGACCCATCGTCGCGCGACTCGTCCTCGGGACGAAATTTCTCGGAGCGGCGCCTTGAGATGCGAGTGACCCCAACGTGACCCCACGCGCGACCTTTTGGTGGGGAGGTGACTCGGCTCACTTGAATTTGGCGCTCGGTGAGCGGTTCTTCCAAAAAAAAAGTCTCGAACCCGTTTATTGCCACGCCCCTTTTCAAGTTTACCGCCAAGCTAAGCGTCAACCAAAAGCAGTTATGAATTTACCAAATCCACTGTATATCCTCCACTAGCATAATGCTAACAAAGGCTCAGGCTAAATGGTAGCAGCTAGGTGTCGGCGTTGCTACCATTTAGCTCCATACCGTAATTTCCGGCCTACAAGCCGCGACTTTTTTCGCATTTTTTTTAACGGCTGCAAGGGGGCAATCGAGCGGAAAAGGTCAGAGTGAGAGCGGTGGAATATATGTTCCGAGGAAGTGACTTTTACCGGCCCTGTTAGCGCAGTTCTAGCGTTACCGCTGTGCTAGCGTGTTGCTGCTGTGTTAGTGGCGTGTCTCTGTGGTATTTACTGCTAAATTTATTTTAATCTGCCCTGTTAGCATTAGCACTAACGTTAAACTCTTTTATGTGTACCCTCTTTCTTTGTCAATATGTCAGGTTTCAATGTGGGCACTTGCGGCTTTTACACAGCTGCGGCGTATGTATGTACCAAATGGTATTTCCTTTACAAATGTACTCGGTGAGGCTTGTAACCAGGAGCGCACTGGAGGCCGGGAATTACGGTGTGTCTATAAATATATATGAACACCAACGGTGCAGCAACACTTAAATAATAATGCACATATTCTTTATCCTCTGCCAAGAACGATTACAAATCCTTCCGTGCTGAGAAGCCCACAGAGGAGTGAAATCTCCAGTACAGTAAATTGGTAAGACTATTTTCTACTGCCCCCCCCCCGCCCCCCCTCGAGGTGGCCAAGGCACGCATGCCAAAAACAAGAAACAGTTTTTATTACTCTATGTGAAAAGTATACTCAAGTTTTTGTCATTTTCTTTTTTTCTGGGCGGCTGAAACGGATGATTGGCATCTCTATTTTTTAAATTTTTTTTCAAAGGGGAACGATGATTTGTGATTGTTTTACGTTACAAGCACGGCGACGACTTCCACTTGTATCTCAAGGCACCAGAGCGATTAAAAAAATAATAATAATAAAATAAAAAAAACAAGTGTGCTCTTCATCACAGTCAATGAGGTATTTTTCGCCTACCAAAGTTCACCATAAATGCACGACATAAAAATAGCGCGTATGAAATAAAAAAAAAAAAAATCATGGGAAGACATTTGCATTTCATTTGAAAACAACGTAAAGACGACAAGTCAGATGAAAAGATTTTACAGGAAACATCTTTCTTCCTTACATATTTCATTTTTAAGAACTGGGCTTCAAATGAGCTTCAACGCCGAGACGGAACGCAAACGCACAAAAACCAGCACAAGAAGGCTTTTCTCTTACAAAATGTCTTCATATAAAAAAGTCATGACAATATTTACACTATATTGTATTGTGCTTCATATTTTTTTTCTTTACACACAACCACATGCACACGCACACACACACGTGCGTTGTTTGTTTGTCGCCGCTCACAATGTAAACAAACAAAGTCCAGCGTACACGCGCGCTGATTGTTATTTGTCGAATGAAATGTGCGACTTCAAAACTTTTTGAAAGATGAATCTTGATTGGTGTGTTTTGTTATTGTTTTGATTTTTTTGAAGGTGTGGGGTGGGGGGGTGGGTCGCCTATATTTCCCCTCCAGACGTGAAACACGGACCGGGCGCAAGCTGCGAATGTTCCGCTTGGCTTTGAGGTGTTTGCGGTTGTCGGGGGCCCCCGGGAGGGGGGGGGGGGGGCTCTTCAAGAAGGAGGGTGGGAGGGAGGTGAGGGGGGGGGGGTGTTATCGGACGGGCGAGCTCATGTGACGGGCGTGTCGGCCCCTCTTAGCGCCGCTAATCCACATATAATTGCCTCCGAGAGGGCGACGTTCCGGAAGAAAACAGCAGTAGGTGACGTTGATGGAAAGCTGAGGGGATGGGATGGAATGCAGGGGGGGGACCAAAAATAATATGGGGGGGGGGGGTTGAGGGCGACTGCGCGATTCCGGAAGTTTCCACACAGTCAAGCAAAGCCTGGAAAGGCAGGAAGCACTTACTCAGAGGAGGGGAGGAAATTCAATTGTTGCCATGGAAACCGCCACACTTGAATTTAGGGGCGAAATTAAAAAAAAAAAAAAAAGTATTGGGACGCCCACGGAGGGCACGCGAGCATATGTTTTGGGACAGAAGACGACAAAATATTGGCGCGCCGAAAGGGAGTCGGTGGGAATTTGGACAAAAGTATTGGGACAGGTACAGGACGTCAAATGTGATGGGGGGCAGACGGGGGGGGGGGGTGATTTTGACAAATATTTTTGTTCCTCGTACCTTTTTCCACGCAGTCTCTCTAAGGTGGTTAAAACCACACACACACAAAAAAATAAATAAAAAAAAAAAAATCAAGGTGTGGGCTCTTCTTTTGCCGCATTGGGCGTGACAAAGTTCTTCCGGGCCCTCCGACATATCGGCGTGCTTTGTGCGGGTTCAGCAGCCGAGCGGACGTCAGCAAACGCTGCGAGGACGCCGGCCGCAGGTTTGAGCGCCGTTCGGTTTCCTGGGGAAAGGAAAGAACCAGGAGGTGCAACTTGGAGTTAGTCAGCTGGAAAGGCGTCAAACTGCAAAAAAAAAAAAAAAAAAAATGGGAGAGAAAAACAAAAGAGAGGACAATGGGAATATATTTATGTAGTTGATAAAATGATGCAGCAAAAAAGCAGAACGTTGGTTAACGATTCAATAAACTTTACGTCTGGTTTTCATTTTTTTTCACATTGGAGGCTCAATGAAGCGACAAACTAACTTGACTCTCTGGTGCATCCGGTCTACAGGTCCAGGGGAGGGCGGTCCAGACTGTTGTTGTTGTCCTCGGCGCCGTCAAGCGGGTTGCGGCTGATGACCAGTTCCAGCCGGTCGCCCGCCTCCGTGATGAGCGGCACGGCGAGGCAGCAGTCGAAGTCCCGGGTCCTGACGTGGTTCACCTGGAACAGAGACCCGAGGCGGAGTCTTTCATGGGTCCCGAGTCCTAAAACGGACGC
Source organism: Syngnathoides biaculeatus (assembly GCF_019802595.1). Lineage (NCBI taxonomy): Eukaryota > Metazoa > Chordata > Actinopteri > Syngnathiformes > Syngnathidae > Syngnathoides > Syngnathoides biaculeatus. Next base: position 20,393,328 of record NC_084649.1, read on the forward strand.
CTCGAGTCCAGTCACGTGTCTCGAGCGCACCGCCGTCGGTCGACGGCGAAGGTTTCGGCTCGCGGCGTCGATCGCTACCTGAAGGATCCTGTCGTAGGGACGGAGGCCCGATCGGTCGGCCGGTCCGTCGGGTCGGACCATGTTGACGTAAACGCCCTTTTCCAGGAAGCCGTCGGACACGCTGAAACCGAAGTCGTCGCTTTCGGGATCTTTTATCACCGTTACCTGCGAGACGTGAAAAGGAGAATGGACCTCGAGGACCGGGACAACAGTGGCGGGTTTGGGTTCTTCGCTGACCTCCGACCCCCCAAAGCCAAAGAAATCACCCCAAAAATTCATGATAGTTTTTGGAGTCCAGCAGCAGATTTCTGCTCGAGAACCTGCAACCGAAGATTCTGTTCGACCGGAGGAGTCGCTCGGATAGGTCGGAGAGGGAACTGACGAATGACGCTTCAAATCTACTTGAAGGACTGGGAACAGTCGAAATCCCGGCTCGGAGACTTCCCAAATGTCGAAGAAGAATGCGAGAGGCACCGTTTGAAGGTTCACCTCTCAAAATCTAGGACAGAAATGACATTCGTCCCGGTACGAATTCCCGCTCCAAAGATGTTTCCGACTGTAACGATCGACAGACCGCGGGAACAGAAAATACGTGCGATCTGGACGCTTCCTCACGTTTACGTAGTGCTACGCTTGGTACTGTTAAAGTTCTCACCCCGAGGAACGTGGGCTACATTCAGCCTTGAGCGACTTTCCCTTCAATCTTGCAGAAATTCCTGGCCGAGGCCACTTCTCTATCCCGTCGCCCTTAAAAGGCTCACCCCGACCGACGCTGGACCCACGTTAAATATAGCCACACGTGGATTTTTGTTCTTAAGCTACTTCCAACTGCAACAATCGCCATGAAACCCAGAAACGGCGCAAAAACTGAAGGGAGCAAGAACGTGGCCCTGATGTGGATTTCATCCCCGTGCCGACCACAACAATCAACCTTTGCGGTTTTTTGTCTGTTAGCCTAGCATTCGAGGTTTGTGGTCTGAGGTTCTGACTGACTTTGTGGAGCTCCAGCGGCGTCGGCGACAGGAGCCCTTGCATCTCCTCCTTGATGCGGCGGGACTCCCAGGTCCTCTCCGACACCCTCAAGGAGGCCTTGGACTTGGGTTCCGGGTGCGCGGGCGGGGACAGGCTGTCCTGGAACAAGTGCGGGCCCGAGTGGAGCAGCTCGTCGGCGTGGAACTGGACCTGCAGCCGGGCGTCTGCAAGGAGGCGGGGAGCGTAAAATACAAGTCCAAAACATCCCTTGATAAAGAATATAAAAAAAATGATTGATAATTTGCTAACGATATCTTTGTTCGTGTCATCCAGCAACAAAGACTGACAGGAAAAACAGCGAAACACTCTTCTGCGATTAAAGGAGATCTTTTTGTGTGTAAAGTTCTGAGTTTTCCACCGAACGAGTCGAACTTTTCCCCCGTGAAGTCCAAATTTTTCCGAGCGGCGCTGACCTTGGTGGTCGTGCAGGGGCGCCCCCTGGCGGAGGAGGGCGTTACGGCGCAGGGGGCTCTTCCGGCCGTGGCTCAGGACGGGATCCGTCGCGGGCTTGTTGACGTCTTCTACGCCCAAAGTGATGGCCGTGCCGGTCATGATGGACGCCTGCGGGAGACCAACTACATGAGCAATTCGGTATTTATGTACGCCGTGTTCGCTTTGAAGGGTTCCGCTTACTGCGCCGTTACATCGAGGCCAATTTCCACGAGCCTACCTTTAGATTTTTGGCATTTTGGTTGCTAGCATTAAGCTAGCTGACTTGTTGAACAGTTTCTCTCACTTGTCACTTTACGGGAAAGTTGAAAGTTTTTTTTTTTGCGCTAAACGCTAACTAACCTCGATTTCTCTGAGGAGTTCCGATTGGCCGCAGGTCTCCAGGTCCTCCAGGGCCTGACACCAGAAACTGTCGTCCGAGTCCACCAGAATTCCGTCCGACGGTTGTCCGAGGAAACTGACGGGACCAAAATTTTCAAGTCGATACGCTTTTAAAACAAGGAGGTTTTATTGCCTTGTTGTCTTACCTCGATGGTTTTTCCCACTCGTCCTCGCTGAAGCCGCCGTCGCTGAAGGGGTAGTTCTTCCGGCAGCCAGGAGGGGGCGTATCTGTGCGTTGTTGCTGCTGCTGCTGCTTGGCGCTGCGCCACTCGTGAGGATGGAGTGCGATGCCAGTGGAGGCCTGTTGGCTGTACGTGCCTACGCGGTACAAGATTCATGGAAATTCATTCATTCATCTTCCGTAACGCTAATCCTCACAAGGGAAAAGAGATGCAACCAATCCCAGCTGTCGTCGCAAAGGAGGCGGCCCACACCCTGAACTGGTCGCCAGCCAATCGCAGGGCATATAGAGACAGACAACAGTAATCACACCTATGGGCAATTTAGAAAGTTTAATCAATGTTGCATGTTTTGGGGATGTGGGAGGAAACCAGAGTGCCCAGAGAAAACCCACGTAGGCATGGGGAGAACATACAAACTCCACATGGGGGGATTTGAACCCTGGACCTCAGAACTGTGAGGTTTGATGTAAATATACTTTTTCAGTCTTCAAACTCCCCCGTCCCCCTGACAAAAACAAAACAAAATAAAAACCATACCCTGGCTGCAGTATCCGGCGTCCAGCCCGGACCCGTCCCACGAGTCCAAGGCGGAGTCCACGCTGGGGACGTAAAGTTCCGACAGTTTGCCGGTCTGCCGTCCGTCCGTCAGGTCGGTCAAGTCGTCGTCGTCGTCGTCGTCGTCGGGGTCGCTGAGCTCGTTCTCGGTGGCGTCGTCCGCCTCGCTGGCTTTGGGCTCGTCTGCGGCTTCCCGACCACAAAAGAGACTCGTTCAGACGGCAACGTGGAAATTTAGCCGGGAAGGCACTTTGGTAAAAACTCAAGTTTGTTTTGAAAAAGTCTGAATTGTGTGTCTGTGTGTGTGTGTGTGTGTGGGGGGGGGGGGTCATGCTTGAAAAGAAACAGGAAGTCGGCATTTTTGCTTGGAATGGGACCTTTCAGGGACACGTTGGCCAAGTGCAAAGATGCCATTTTTTTTTTTATGCCGATGGGGCCAATTCAAAAATTTGATTCGCTAGACTTGCTTATCACCAGAAGGCCCCCCCCCCCCCCAAAGCCCAAAAAGGCTCCAGAGGTCACGGATGAAAAGAAACAGGAAGGAAGGCAGCAATTTTAGCTGATTGTGGCTATTTTTTTAAGGACATGTTGGCCTCATAATTAAAAAAAAAATAAAAATAAAAAAACGGAGATAAGTTGGCACGGGAAGACAGTTGGACTCAGCAAAATGAGATTTGGGTACCTCAAGTGGACCCACAAAAAGTCTCAAGAAGCCAACTCTGAAAGGATAACACAGGAAGTTGGTCATTTTGCTTTGGAGCAGCCATGTTAGAGTCATGTTGACCACGGCAAAGGAGATGCATAACTCCGCCATTTTGGCTCTGAGTGGCCATTTTGTGGCGGTCATCTCTGCAAACCGAAGTCCTTCAAAGACAATATTTCAAAATTCAGCCCAATTCAGATTGACTTGGCAACACGAGTTTGGAGAAGATGTGTTTATTTGGAATAGACCCCGCAAAAACCCTCGGGAAGCCATGCCGGAGCAGGCAAAGGAAATGTGCAATTTTGGACCGAAAACAGACATTTTGAGATCCTGTCGTCCATTTTCAGGGATCCATTCATCCGTTTCTTTGCTGCTTATCCTCACGAGGGCCGGGGGGAGCGCTGGAGCCTATCCCAGCTGTACACTCTGAACTGGTCGCATGCAAAGTCCATAGAGTCAGGGCCGGGACGGAACCCGGGTCCTCAGAACTGTGAGGCCGACGCTTCACCAGCTGATCCACCGTTTCGGGGATCCTTCAGATCAATTCGCCCTTGGGATTCGATCCGATTGCCACCGACTTCCATTGATGCAAGAGTATGTATGCATTTTTGTAGTTCCCGACAAGACTAAAAAAAAAAGAAAAAATCATCCCTGAATGCCAATTTCACCACGCAACAGCAAATTGGTCAGACGCGTGGTGGAGGAAGTCGGCCATTTTGGTTGGATTCCTCACCATTTCGATCATCATCCTCACCGCCACCTTGGGGCTTACCGTCGAGCATCTTCTTGATCTTGAGCGTGACGGTCTCGCCGGCCATCTGCAGGAGGTGAATGGCCTCGCTCAGGGGTTTCCCCTTCAGGCTGACGCTGTTGATGGCCAGGATGCGGTCGCCCACGTGGATCGCACCCGTCCTGCACACGGACGAACCCAACACACACACACAGCTAAAGCGGCCAAAATGGCGGAGAATTTCTGCAAATTCCCCCCCCCCGCAAGGCCACTTTGGTGCTTTGGAAAAGTTTGAGTGAGCAACCTCGACCCAACCGGTGCGCTCCCCCCACTGGAGAAATGTCATTTCATTGTGATACGTTTCTGTCAGCACCTCACCTCTTCTACCCAACGGCGGCTCGTGAAATTGCTGAGCGGCAAGTAACTCTGGGAAACCGCCGGCCGAGCAAAAAAAAATGTTAACGTCGAGCCCCGGTCGTGTCTCGTTTATGTCGACATCTCACGCGCTTGTTTGGGGGCAACTTCCGAGCTCCGATGTTTAATTGGCAGCGGAACATTGTTTTTGTCACGCGATCTGCCCGGGGTCAAACAACGGCCGATAATAAGAAAACAAAAGAAACAAGTGAACGTCATCTCCTTCTGAAACACGGCGTGTGGGACGGTGCCCCGACTTGGCAAAGCGGGATGCCCCGCCCCCTTTTTTTAGACAAACACCCCCCCCCCCCACTCACAGTTCAGGGCTCAGCAAACTTTTTGAGGCTGAAGGCTACTTCGTGAGCACCGATCGTATGAAGGGCTACGTGACCTGTTTTTGCGGCAAATTTCAGACTCACTTCGTTACACGTACATAAACAAAAACATTTTTGTTTTAATTGATTGTAGTAAATGACATTACAGGTACTTTAAAATTGTAATTCACGTAAGCAATTCAGATTCCGAATTTAAAGCACAAATAATAGTAACAATTTGTGGGCAAAGGTATTTTTAGAGCACAGCTCGCGGGCGCCTTATGTGGTCCTCGCGGGCACCGGGTTGGTGACCCCGGCCCGTTTTACTCCCTCACAGACTCAGACGACAATAAAACGACACAAAACGTGGCGAAAATGTCGTGACTATGCCAAAAGTGACCCAAAATACACCCAAATTGCAAATATGTTGTTCCCGCTCGAAGGTGCACACGCGTCGTACCTCTCGGCCAGGCCCCGCTTGGTGAGCCCGGAGATGGTGATGGGGTCGAAGGGCTCCTCCGTGCCCGAGATGGTGATGCCCAGCGGGCCGCCGTAGCGCTTCAGCTCCACCGTGTAGATGATGCTGCCGGACGTCTCCTGCTCGTCTGCGAACACGCGGGTGTGCTGTCGCGTAAACAATTGAGGCGGCGACCCGTTTCCGTGGCAACCATCATCATTCGGCACCGGATTCTTACTCCGCGCGTGTTTATGTCAGCTGTTGCTTATTAAATAAATTGTGAATATCCAAACAAGATAGACGGGATAGGCTCCAGCACATCTGGAACCTTGTGAGGATAAGCGGCTCAGAAAATGGATGGATGGGTGGAATAAAAAGCCAACTTGGAAGCTGAGTTCTTGTCAACAGCGCCTCCGTGTGGTCGTCTACCCCGCAGAATCCTGCCAGTCTCTCCGTGCGGCACGATTCCAGGTTCCATGTCCATTGTCCAAGTCGCTTATCCTCACAAGGGCCAGCGCTTATCCCAGCTAACATTGGGCAAAAGGTGGACTAACACCCTGAACTGGTCGCCAGTCAGTCAGCGGGTTTTCGTTTTTGCTTGCATTTGCGACGAGGCCTCCCTCACCCGAGTTGTCCTCGTCCTTGCGGATCTTGAGCTTGACCAGCTCCTCGCACTGCTGCAGGATTTGCTCGGCCTCCTCCCGCGAGCAAGAATCCAGACGCACGTTGTCGATGGACAGGAGTTTGTCGCCCGGCTCCAGAGTTCCCGTCCTGCAGGGACGGACGACACCAGGAAAAACCACAATTGTGACACATTATGACATTCACCCATCGTCCAGGCAGAATTGATTAATTTCTGAGGATAAAAAGAATATTATTTCAGGAATTGAGTTCTATTTTTTTGAAAATGATTCTTTTTCTCCCTTTTTTAATATCATGAAATTACAATTTAACGTAACTGGCATAATGCATCTCTGTTCTCGTTAAGTTTACAGCTTTTTTAAAAATCATTATTTATTATTTTATTATTATTCGAAAAAAAATTATGACTTTTTCCACACATAAAAATAAACATTTATTATTATGTTGTGTCCTTTAAAAATGGGCAATTTTTCCACTTTTAAACCATTTAACAATTATTTTCAAATTATTATCATCTTGGAAAGTTTGACAGACGTACTTTTTTTTTTTTAACAACTTTTAGTTTTCAAGTATTGTATTATTTCTTCATAAGTATACAAATTTGCTTTTCTTTCATTTTTCTTGAAAAAATGAAAAACATAACACTTTAACGCAAGTCATTTTACGGGCAGGTTGTAAAAATTCAATTTTACTCTCATAAGATTCAGATTTTTTTGTACTGGCAAACAAACGTCACTGCTGGTTGAAATCTTGCTAATTATGCTAATGCTAACTACTTGAGTGGTCCCGTTGTGATTGGTCGCTCACCTGTGGGCCATGCTGCCCTTCTTGATGTCCGAGATGATCAGAGGCTCTCCCTCCTTCTTATTGGCTGCAGGTGAAGAACCCAAAGCACGTGATTAATCAAGCAAACCGCCGACTGACCGTCACTCCACAAGCAGTTTTTGCATTTGGCCACGAGAGGGCGCCACAGTAGTGTACACTTCGTCTTGCGCCTGGCAGGTGAAATCAGTTCATGTGGATCCCGACTGAGCAGCTTGAGATTCTGGCTCCTGTATCTTATTACATCAATTTCTTGTAGGAATTATAGTTTATGAGGGAAAATGAGAAACAGACAGAACTTTTCACACTGAGTCAATCGTGCAAAAGCGCTTACCGCTAATGGTGAGTCCTAGCTCCACACCTCTTTTCTTGGGTAGTTTGACATGGAAAGTTCCGCTACTGGGCACCACGGACTCTGTGAGGAAACAAAACGCAAAAACCGGACGTAGTTGAGCTCCGCCTGCCGTCCCGGCCGCACGCCGCTCGCAGGTCGGCACCTGCCACGTCGAACTCGATCTCCAGGAGGACTTTGTTGGCGAGCGCGGCGTCACGCAGCAGCTGGTTGGCCTCCTCCAGGGTGCCGTCCTCGGTAGCGATGCCGTTGATGGACAGCAGCCGGTCGCCCACCTGCAGGAGTCCGCACCTGCGCGGGGGAGACGCTAACTGACGGACTGGAAAAAAATCCCCAATCGACCGACTCAACAACAAAGAGCGAACCAAACGGAACTTCCGGTGCTTAAAATTTCTCCTAACTGACTGATGACTTCACTCACTCCCCCACAGCAATCAAAACCAAAGTCCTCAACGGAGTCCCGAAGTTGCCGGTCCCCGCCCAGGGCTCACCTCTCGGCCGAGCTGTCGGGTTCGATGAATCGCACGAGCGGCGGCGCCGAAAGGGTTTCGGTGGCAAAGATTCCTCCTTGCAGCTGGACGCCAAAGCCGTTGAGGGGGTCGCCCGTCAAGACGACCTCGCCGGTCTCCACGTGGACCACCTGACCGCCCGGACCCACTGAACTGGACGCAAGCGAAACTGAACACACACACAAACACACATGCAGTAAATTGACGTGACAACCATTGGTGTCTTTGGCAGACTTATTAATAAAAGTAATTGCAGACTAGTTGATCCACATCATGACATTACAGTACTTGAAGTCGCATCTAACTAACACCAAGAAAAAAACTTTTCAAAATTCGCCAGTTTATGTTCTAACCTCACCTAAGTTTAGACTAACGCCCCTAAAAACCATAAAAAGAGCAAATTCTGCTCACTATAACCATATCCAAACCCCAACCCCAACCCTAACCCTATTACAAACTAACTGCCCCACCCTACTATCCCCTCTTCCAAACTTAATCTTAACCCCCTTCTCCCATCCTAATCCAAACCGTAATCGTTTCCTTAACTTAATCTATGTTTTTCCTAACCCTAAAACCCTACCTTCCGAACTAAACCTCAATCTCGAACACAACGAAATTTCATCTGATCTTTTCAGAAGCTTTACGTTCAATCGACAAACCGCATAAATGTCAGATTTCAAGCATGGGATACACTCGTTTAGACCTCCATAAAACTGTCATAAAAAATTATTTGGATATGAAAGGGGATCTAACTGTTACCCATACCAATCCACAAACACAACCCTAATCCTAACATCAACCCTAACCCTAAGCAATGACAATAGCCCAAAAACTGTTGTAAAGTGTTACGGTCGATCCTTGCCCAAACCTCAACCACAACCCCAACCCTTAACCATAAATGCTAATTCCCTAACCCTAACCCTCGTCCTAAACATTCCAATCCTAACCCACCAACAGTTCATCAGTTTTAGCCCTAACTATCATTGAAACCAGAAACCTCTCCTCTCACACGGTTATGGATACAACCGCGGACTGTTTCAACAGAAACATAAAAATGAGTGCAGAGAGCAGGGTGAAGCTCACGGGAGCTTTTGTGGTCTTTCTTTCGATGTCTGCGTTTGAGGAGAGAGTTCCGGGGGCTCATGGGGACCGTGGACCTTGGGAGCGTGGCGGAACCTTGGCAGCATGGGGCCGACGCGTTCCCGGAGCCCGGAGAGAAACTGGCCGACACCAGAGCTGAGGACGTACAGTACGCGGAAGTAAACGCCGCGAACGTCAGAAAAACGTCTGCGTGCGTGTGTGCGTCCGCGCTCACACTTGCAGTAGTCAAGATTGTTGTTGTTGACCACGTTGTTGTTGGAGGCGGTCCAGGACTTGTGCAGGGTGGAGTCGGCATTGCAGTGAGTGGAGTTTGCCAGCGGCGGACAGAAGTTGACGCACGGGTCCCACGAGTGAGGGTGGTCCGACTTCTGGACCTTCACTGGAACACACGTCGGAACAAACACACAAATGTTTTCTAATGTTCACCGTGTACCGTTGTCACTTTGGGCCACATGACTGCCTACCTTGCTAGCTACCCACATTCCAAGCCGCAAGCATCCAACTTACCTGCCAAACGATTTTATTCAGAACCAACCTCCCTGCCTATCTACCGTGCCACCTACCAGACCTTCTATGAGTTATTGATGAGTCATCAATACAAAAAGCTTCCAACGTATCGACCGACCAACGGACATTCCTGACAAGCGACCAATCAACTCGCTTCTTGTCGTATTAGCGTGGAACAATAACATCAGTAACAAGTGACCTGAGCGCATTTTCCTGTTCTTCCAGTTCGAATCCTACGGTTAAGGCGATTGCGTGGACTGTGACTAGCCTACGTACCGGTGTCGTGGTGTTTGCTCCCAGTCATCCTGGTCTGGTGCGCGGGGAGCATCTCCAGCCTGACCAGTTCGGTGGTGCTGGCCAGCAGCTGCGTGGCCTCCAGGACGCTGCAGTGCTCCGTGGACGTCCCGTCGATGGACAGGAGGTGGTCGCCGGCGTGCAACGCTCCGCATCTGACCGTAAGATCAACTTATTAACCTGCATTTTTTTCTGTTTGGGGGTAGGGCGGGGGTCAGAATGGGGTCTGTACCTGTCCACCACACTTCCTGGCTTGACCCGCTCGATGACAATGACCCGTTTGTTTCGATGGCTGGCTGACGTCAGCGTGATCCCCAGTGTGGCCCCCGGAGGTTTTGCCATCTCCACCAGGAGGGGACCTGACGCATTGGTCATTGTGTCTGATTGAGTCCCCAAAAAAAAAAAGAACAAATCCAATATTTAATAATCTATCATTCAGTGAATGTCATATATTGTCATATGGTCATACTGACCAAAAAAAAATGGTTGCTCAAACATTTGTGGAATGTGACAGAAATCGTGTATGATGGTGACAAGAAAGCTAACAGCGAGAGTAAAGCGCACCCATGATGGTGACGTCGTACTCAATGTGGAACAGAGCTTCCTGCCCGCACTGGGCCAACACGCCGAGGGCGTCGCTGTGGCTGGCGTTGTGCAGCGGCACGCCGTCCACAGTCAGGAGGCGATCGCCCGGGCGCAGCGTACCCTCCCTGCGAACACACGCACGCACAAATCCAGTTCAAACTTGCTAGCGATGGGGCTAAATGTCTCGAAGTTTGTCTTCGAAAGGATCCTAGAAGGGGACTGTGAAAATGGTTAGTGGTTCTGTCATGGTCCTGCCGGTCCCAGCCTTGGTGGTGCAGGTCCCCTACACACCTGCGTTGATTATGAGGTCCACACATGCGCCTCATCTGCGATAGTGAACCCCAAGACTTATAGGACCCAGCGGACTGTCTGGCTTTGCCAGATTGTTGCCATCCATGCCTCGTTCTAGCACTCCCTTGTTTCTGACCCAGAATCCCGGTGTATCGACCTCTGCCTGTCCTCCGACCAACCCAGTAAGCTTAACGTCCTTGATACTGCTGCTCTCTCTGACTGACCTCCCGGCTTACGACCTTGGAACGAATAAAGACCTTCTTTTAACTGCCTTCCGGCTTACCGAGTCGTGCATTTGGGTCCACACTAGAGTTCTGGTTATGACAGGTTCTCTTGCCAGACCTGACCTTGCCTGACAAAATGCCAGAAATACTTGTCTGCCAAACTTCCTTTTGCCAAGTCAAACTGTCTTCAGCGGAGGAATTTTGCCTTTTGAAAGACGCCAGGGAATAGGTAACAACCCTCCAATGGCTGTAACTCGTATTTCTTTGGGCATCGCTTTGTGAGAATATTTTTTTGGGGTGGGTCTACTCATGGCAGACACCTTCACCCAATCTCACTTTTGCATGGTTAAATACCTTCAGGGGCTGAATTGCAACAAACAAAAACAAACCTAAAAGGTCAAAGTAAAGTCCAGGAGGATTGAAGAGAACTGGATCATATTACCTGAAATTGAAAATGTCAGACTTCCTGTGTCTATTCAGACTTTTTGGTGGGTCTACTCCTGATAGACACGCCTACCAGATTTCATTTTGCTTAGTCAAACTGACTTCAGAGGCAGAATTTTAAAACAATCATTTGAAAGACGGCTGGAAATGTCCAACACCGAAACAATGGACTTGAGGATTTTACCGGGTATGTTCTCGAGACGTTTTTTGTGGGTCTGCTCATGGTATGTGCAGTCAAATTGGCTCCAAGGGCTGAATTTTGAATAAGAAACCAAAAAAATCCAGGAAGAACTCCCAAGGGAAATTGGCCGCTACAGAATTAATATGGCAGAACTCCTGCGTCTTTCTAGGCACAGACGACTTCGTCAGACTTTTGTGTGTCGACTCACGATGGACACGCCTACCAAATTTCCTGTTGCACAGTCAAACTGGCTTCACGGGCTGAATTTTTAAAAAGAACCAAAAAAATCCAGGAGGAACTCCCGAGGGAAGTTGGCCGCGCCAGAATTTAGACTGCAGAACTCTTGCGTCTTTCCAGGCACGGATGACTTCGTCAGACTTTTCAGTGTGTCGACTCACCATGGACACGCCTGCCAAATTTCCTGTTGCAGGGTCAAACTGGCTTCGCGGGCTGCATTTTGCCAAAATCGTGTGCGTCGACGACGTTTTGCCCAATTGCCGTCCTCGGCTGCAGTCAGGAGCCGGAGATTGCGACCGCTCCCACTCGACTTGTCGGTCGCAATACTGGATTTGTTCTCTCTCTCCGCATTTTTTTTTTTAAAGCCATTTTCTCCTCAATGCAAGAAGACTCTGTGTGAAAGCGAGGATTAACTTGCCTCCGACTGGCACAGAAATGGGATAGAAAGCAGCGTGAACGCCTCATTTCCTCCGGGCTGACCCACATTTTGGGAGGCAATTATCTTTGCTTAACCGAAGCCCGGGGGCCCCGCGGACTCCGAGGAGGAGATACCGAGGCCGTGGCCAAAGCCGCGTCTTTGATGCCCGCGTCCGTCTTGACCGACGTCGGCCAGGTGGAAAACTGTTCTGTTGAGCGTCCCCGCGTTTGGAAAGGACTTCGTTCTCTTTGACGTTTACAAAAAAAAAAAAAAAATTGTATATGTTAGTTTTGTGAACAGCTGTATCGTTTTAAATTTTTTTCTTTTGAAACACAAATGTCATGTAGCTTTGTAAAAGATGAAACGAAAGACGTCGTGAAAAGAAGGTCTTCCACGGATGAAAAATGGAGATTAAAGACAGTCAAATAGCCATCAAATGCACGCACGGAAAATATACATCAAAGATGATGTAAAATGAGTACATCAAAGACACGCGCGAGGTAAACGTCATTAAAAACAGAATCGCATCAAAGGCGCTGGAAAAGGTAATTAATGATACGTGAAAAACGGACAACGCGTGCATAAAAGGCAGATGTCAAAGATGCCAAAAAAAAGACATGAAAAACTGGCAGCAAAAACGCTCGGGTAAAACTTAAAAGATGTCTGAAGCAAACGGACACGCGGAATGTTTCAAAGACGTGGAAAAAACAACATCAAAGACGCATGTGAGCGATAGCGTGCAAAAAGAACGACATCAAACACACCCACTGAAAAACGCGCCTCAACGACATGACAAGCAAGCATAAACATAAAAAAAAAGAATGACATCATAGAGCCGTCAAAGATGTAAACAATGTACATCCTTCCGTCCGTTTCCAATGCCGCTTATCCTCACAGGGGTCGCGAGAGCCATTCCCAGCTGACTTGAGGCTAAAGGCAGACTACACGCCAGTCAGTCGCAGGGCGCATATAGAGCTCGTGCACCTACGTTATAAAATCACGTGACTTTTGTTTACCGCGCCACATTGCCGGTCTAGCAAAGCATTGCTCAAGTCCTGATCCTGTGAAGAGCTAACACAAGATCTCTGTTTCCCCACACAGCTGTTTTCAGCATTTACACGAGAACAAAAATCTTGCTTTTGAGACCCGTTTTGCTCAAATGTTTGCATTTTCATGCTCTGAAATGTTATTATTTCTGGAGAGCTCGTGCACCTACGTCATAAAAATCACGGGACTTTTGTTTACCTCGCCATTTTGCCGGTCAAGCTAAGCATTGCTCGATGCTAAGTCGGTTGGAGACGACACGGAAATATGTCTCGTAGCACGACGGCCAGAGTCTTGTCCGATCCCGTCACACATTTAGAAGGTGAAAATAAACTATGGTATGTGGAAAAATTATATTAACTCGGCATAGAGGATCCATATTTAATGCCGAAGTCGATGTTTCCGCCGATAAGAAAGTGGACTTTTCACCCGCTTCCGCTTGTCTTGGACAACTGGATCTACGCGTGGATCTGGTGAGTAAGTCGTCGAGATTTACACGGAACAGTTTGAAAGCGTAGACAAGTCTAGACGCATACAAATACTTTGTTGCTGGATCTGTTCTCAATCAGGAATAAATCCCTCATAGTGACTGTTTTGATGGCTCGAGAACGCGGAAGCGTGTTCGGCCACACGTTAACCTTTGCCGGAATCCATCCATCTTTTCAGATAGTATTCAATACAAATACCAATATTTAAATCAATGACGCCCGGTTTTACACAAACTCGCATTCATTGACTATGACTGGGAAAAAAAAGAGGACGGGGAGTCGGCTCATCTGTACACGGAAGCGTATTGCGGCCACATGCACACACACACCTCTAAACCTCTCTGTGACAGATATATATTTTTTAAATATGCTTTTTCCTCAAATGAGTCAATTTGGCATGATTAATACTTCTTAATTTGAGATCAGGAATAATTCCTACCTGAAATGAAGCGATCCCTACACAGGCGTCTCTGTATTTTGGTTGGGCCACCATCCATCATTTTTTATTTGCTGAAATCCATTGATATTTTCTGGTCTTTTCATCTGGTATTCCATAGAATGATCTCGGGTGTTGCGAATATTCTGCTCCGGTTCAACGTCGCCCACAATGTCGAGCAGCTGTTTGGCCGGCAATATGGCGCCGTGAAAACGGTGACGGCACGTGCGCGAGCTCTATAGACGCTCTCGCTAAGTGGGAATCGATCCCACGTATCACGTAGCAAAGCCAGGCATCTGCACCGCTATACCAGCAGTGACGTCGATGTACATCAACAACACAAAGAAAAAGGTACAGAGACACACATGGAAAGACAGACACAAAACTCTGACATCAGAGACGTGAAAAACAAAAAGACAAAAGTCTGTGCGCAAGTGCGCGCGTGTGCGTGTACTCGTGAAGGAAAAAAAACACAAAAAAAAAACAAGCGCTGATACACTTATTAAAGAATCCTTTTTTCATACTTTTCTGTTGCCGCTGTCCCACTTCAGCTTTTCTTTCAAAGACTCGACAGAGTAAAAATAGTTTGCGGTGTCATCACGTCGAAGCCGAGGAGGCGCAAGATGCCGGAGACGCTCGCGTATATTTTCGCGACGGTCGGCTTGCGCGCACACCGTTCGCGTGTCGCGGGGGCCTTGCGGTTGCTACCTGTCCGCGGGGCCTCCGGGCCGCACGTAGGTGACCACCAGGGGGCGGGACTTGTGCCAGTCTTCGTGGATGCCGCCTGGGAAACCAAAAACAGGAAAAAAAGTCTATTGCGTCCAAACAGAGCTCGTTGCGCCTACGTCACCGAAGTCGTGTCACTGGCCGGAAGTGCTGGTCTAGCAAAGAACTCTTCAATGCTAAGTCGGTTGGAGACGGCACCAAAATACGTCTTATAGCACGAAGCCCAGAGTTTTGTCCCATACCGTTAAACATTTAGAAGGTGATAAGAAACGAAGGTACGTGGAAAAATGAGAGACACTTGGCATCGAGGATCCATATTTAGTGCCAAAGTCGATGAAGAAAGTGGACTTTTGACCCGCTTCCGCTTGTCCCGGAAAACTGGATCTACACGAGGATCTGGTGAGTAAGTTGGCGAGATTTACACGGGAGAGTTTGAAAGCGTATAAAAGTCTGGAAGCGTACAAATACTTTGTTCCTGAATCCGTTCCCAATCAGGAATAAATTCCACATAGTGACAGTTTTGACGGCTCGTAAACGCGCAATCTTTTTTGCCGGAATCCATTGAACTTTTCAGCTCATATTCAGTACAAATACCATCCATCTGTTTTCTTCACCGCTGATCCTCACGAGGGTCACGTGGAGTGCTGGAGCCTATCCCAGCTGGCAACACCCTGAACTGGTCGCCAACCAATCACAGGGCACATTGAGACAAACAGCCGCACTCAAAATCACACCTTGGGGCAATTTAGAGTGCCCAATTAATGTTGCATGTTTTTGGAATGTGGGAGGAAACCGGAGAAACCCACGCAGGCACGGGGAGAACATGTGAACTCCACACAGGTGGATCCGGGATCAAACTCGGGAACTTCAGAACTGTGAGCCCAACGCTTTACCAGCTGATCCACTGTGCCGCCCATACAAATACCAATATTTCAATAAATGACCCCTCGTTTTACACAAACTCGCATTCATTAACTATGATTGAAAAAAAAAATAGGACGGAGTCGTCTCCACGAAACGTACACGGAAGCGATTGCGCCCACACACAAACCTCTACGACAGACAGTTTTTTTTTTTAACACGCATTGTTCTCAAATGAGACAACTTGGCATTATAAATACTTTTTGGAAATTTGAGATTGAGAAGAATAATTCCGACCTGAAGTGAAGTGACGGCAACACAGTCGTGTGTGTATTTTGTTTGGGCACCATCCATCACGTTTAATTGCCGAAATCCATCGATATTTTCTGGTCTTTTCAGCTGGTATTCCATAAAATGATCTCTGAATATCTGTTTTGTCTGTTGTGACAACCAACAGCAAAACAAGTCTCGGGAATTGTGACTATTGTGCTACGGTTCAACGTCCCATACGCACTTTCGAGCAGCTCTGTTCGACCTGCAATATGGCGACGTGAAAACGGTGACGTCACGCGCACGAGCTCTATAGAGGCGCGAAATCTGTGCTAAAACTGCGATCGGCCGGCGTCATTTTAGGTCGCCGGGCGGTTTACCTCTCACCACGAAGCCGAAGCTGCTCCCTTCTTTGTGCAAACAGATGTCGATTGTCTTGGAGATCACTCCGGACGTGCTGTCCGGCGCTGGGAACGTTTTAAAAAGTCAAGTCGAGGAAAAACACATTCATCAAAACAACTAAACAAAAGGAGTGGCGGCAGAATCATTTGCAACCGGGCTGTCGTGGCGTGCGACGCGTTGCTTTTGCTAATGAACGCGCATCAAAGGGAGAAAAGATCAAAGACGTGAAAAATTACATCACCCCCACGTGGGAAAAGCAAAAAAAAAAAAATAATAAAATACATGACTGACAGCTGCCAAAAAGAAATCTGATGCACTCAGGAAAATAAGAGACAGACGGCAATGACACGAAAAAAAAAAAAAAAAAAGAAATCAAATACGTTCGCGAACGTCGGGAAAAATAAGCATCAAAGACAATCCCTGTGAACAAAAGACGTGCCAAAGACATACACAAAATACATTCGAGGATACGTGACGACACAAAAAGGGTGACATACGTGCATGAGACAGCAAATATGTAAACAAAAAAAGACATCAAAGACAAAAAAAAAAGCTAAATGAAGGCACGCACGAAAGACACGAACAAGACAAACATCGAAAACAAGCGCGCGTGATACATCAAAGAGACGGACGGGGGGGGGGGGGGGAATAAACCACCAATCAAAGAGAGCTGACCTGTGGGCGGGAGCTCGTACTCGACCTCCAGCAGGACCCGTTCCCCGACGTTCTTGAGCAGGCTGATGATTTCGTCGTGCCGCAGTTTGGTCAAGTTGATGCCGTTCACCGACTTGATGAAGTCGCCCACGTTCAGCCGATCGCTCCTGCGAGCCCGACAGCCGTCACGCCGACGCCGATGAACCGTCGCGAGGCCCAAACCGGCGTACGTACCGAGCGGCCAGGCCGCCGGGGCGCAGGTTCGAAACCCGCGGCTTGCCGTCCTTGTCGGTCCCCCCTGAGATGGTCAGGCCCAACGTGCTGCCTTCCTTCTTCACCAACTCCACCAGGGTCACACCCCGCAGGGCTTCTAAGCCAAACGCACACAAACACACACGCACGCACGCAAGCACACGCACACACGCACACACACACACACAAGCAAGCACACGCACACACAGGTGAGATGGAGCGTTGCTGTAATAGATTAGCAAGATTAGCTCGATTCCCACGGCGACATTCAGGATCGGTGAGGTGCTTCACACACACACACAAACGCGCACACACGGGCATTCATCTGCAGAAAGTCATGCGCTCACTAATGAGTCACACTGTCATATTTGCATAAAAATGGAGTGAATATGCGGAAAGATGAATGCGTCACATATACACCTGTACACATTGATGCAGATTATAGTGTTCCGCATGTTGCAATGTGACATCATGTGTAATTAATGTGTTATAACATATATTGAAGTGAGTTGTGCTCTGTACGACAGCATATCAAGTTTTCATTAAATTGCATACTGTCATGTAATGTAGAATGTCACAATGTGCATCGTGGTGAGTCCAGAATATCTATTACAGTGTTTGGATGCATTTTATAGTGTGTTACAATGTAACTGGCAATGTGTCATCATGCATTACATAGCCGGTTTTTGATGTCTTGTGTAGTATGCCCCAAAAATATTATAGTGTGTCATTGCGTGTATTATCCAGCACATTAGGTGTAGATAATACAGTGTGTCAGACACATCTATTCTATACAGTAAAATATGGTGGTTCCACATGGCTGGTATACTGCGCTATGTTGTATGTTATATAGTGTGTCTGGATGTGCATAATGTAGTGTTTCAGTCAGATAGTGTGTCATGATGTTTATAAAAAGCGTGTCACATCATGTACAGTACAGACGTATAGATGTTGTACTATGGCGTGATGTCTATTACATAGTGTCATCATGTTTATTATTGATCATACCATATTACTGTATATAGTATGTTGTGACATGCAAGTACATAAATTAATGAGCCATATTTGACTCCGTAGAGTGGCGTTCCATACCTGGTATACTGTTTCGCACGTGCTATGAAATAGGTCATGAGGTAGACACTACAATATAGTGTTTCACATTCTTTTCAGTAGTATTGCAACATGCCTACATAGTGATATATATTCAATATAGTGTTTCATAATGTATATGATGTAGCGTGTCACGATGTATTTAGCGTACCGTGTCATGAGAATCATAGAATAATGTATACGGTATACTTTGCAGGATATTATAAAGTACGTGAGGAAGTACAGTATGTCACATTGGCTTCGGTGCGGTGCCGTTGCTCCATGCCTGCTATGCTGTGTCTCCTCGACGCGGAGTTGAGTTCCGGTCCCGAGACGTCCTTCGTCTTTCCGTACGGTCCATCATCTGCGCACAACAACAAAGTGTCACATGACTGCTTTGACACGCTGTCGTCCCGATGACGGCGCGCGTGCTCGCTTACTCGCTACAATCGCCGCGACGTGAGCGGCGGTCTCCGTGGCCCGCAAAGGCCAAAACGCTTAAATGTATCTTATATGCTCTTTTTTTTTTTTTTTTTTGCACTCTCTCTCTCATTTTAGTCCTCCTCAGCGCCTTCGAAGCGGTTTAGCGTCGTCACGTGAGAGGATTAACGTCGGCGGGAGCGCGGATATCGCAAATTGTCGCTAATGTTCCCGCTTCCGTACATCAAATTCAAACAGAGGACGACATCGTTTAAGTGCACCTGCCGACGAGACCCGACCCGTCCCGGCCTCTCTACGTACTCCCGAGTTCTGCATTATTACACCCACTCATCCCCTTGACATCCTCCATTCGCTTATCCTCCATTGCATCCTCGTGACCTTCCATCCTTCCATCCTCGTTTCCTCACGTCTGGCCCCGTGCAGTCTTCCATTCTTCTTCTTATCTCCTCAAACATCTTCGCACTCTCGTATCCTCTCCTCCATGCACCCCACCCTCATAACGTTGAATCCTCACATCCCGATATGTTTCCTAACCCCTCCCAGCATCCTCACATTGTTACATATTTTATATCTTCAAATCTGACACGTTCTTACGTCCACGTTCAAATCCTCGGGCCCTCCCGTCCCAGCGTCGCACGGGTCTCGAGTCCTCGGGCAATAAACCCTCGGTTTACTCAGCGAGAAAACGACACAATCCATCATCCATTTTATCCACCGCTTATCCTCACAAGGGTAACAGAGGGGGTATCTGGAGCCGATCCCAGCTGTCGACAGGCAGGAGGCGGGGCACACCCGGAAACGGTCGCCAGCCAATCGCAGGGACGACACAATAGCTTCAAGGCAAAATACTTTTAATAGTTTTACGCGGAATCGTCCGAGCGCTCAAAAGACACTTTTCCAGCGCTTTGTCTATCGCACGCACACAAAAGCGCACACCGCGGACGAAACGCAAAGCGGGGTGATTGCGGTCATTACGAGCCCGAAAACGGCCCAATCGACGCGTAATTAGCCGGCGACAAAAAGCCGCAGTGTGGTTAACTCGTGTCAACGCACAAAACCCGCGCGCCAACTCCTGCGAGACGTGCGCTCGCCCACGCAAGCGGGCCACTGGAAGGAACAAGCAGTAATTAAGAAGCTTAATGGCTTTTGTGTTGTGCTTAATTACAGTCTGATGTGTCAGAATGCGGTGGTGGTGGTGGGGGGGGAGGGGGTGGTTGGATCCGGGGGGGGGGGTGCGTCCTCCATACCGATCACATGTTATTTTCGACAATGCGGGCACGGACGAACACGAAGGTGCTTAAAAGCAAACCTCGACGCGGGAAAAGCTTCAAAGAGTCGCCGCAATCTCCAACTGTCGCGAAAAAAAAAAAAGTCAGACAAACGCGAGATGGGCGCGTCGTCCTCAAATTTCGCTTCTCCTTTTAAGCGTAAACGACTTCGCAGCACGCGAACGTCGGCTTCTTGCTTCCAGGGACGCCAACGTGCAAGGATGCGAGGATTTTTGGACGTGAGGGTGTGGGGTTGAGGACGCAGGTAAAGTAGTTGAAAACTTAGCTAGATTGGCGGTTAGGGTGTTGAGAGTTAGCTAGTTAGCAAAGTAGCTGCGTGGCTACATCAGGATTAAGATGCATAGATATAGGTCCCAATCAATAGATTTTTCTATTTTTTATAATCTCCAGTAATCGGGTTTGCGAGATGATTTGAGTTGAAAATGCCCAGGATGCCCTCTTACAAGCTAGTGTACTGCAGATGGTCTTCTCCTCCTGGAATTTGTGACAGCCTGTTTTCTCATTCATACGAGATATGTAAATAGGTTTTGCTCTGATTGGCAGTTGGGGTCGGCCGGGTTGGGCGACCAAGCGTTCATTGCAGCCGCGTGTTTGGATCCTTCGACGTCTAAATTTACCGAGCGTCGGTTTGCTGACTGACGAATAGGGAATGTGATTTCAAAAATTAAAAGAAAAAACATTTTTCTTATCACAAGCCTCACTATTTTTGCCTTTCTTACACCATAAACTATTAAAATTCATTTTATTAAATTATTAAACACCATATACAGATAGTTCCTTGACAATATTTGTTCGGCTTGGCAGCTGAGACTCGCTTATGCATAAAATTAAGCGGGGGGGGGGGTGTAATTGCACTTTGATGGAAGGGAAGCTACTTGGAATGCGTTCTGTTCGGAGCTGACGGACCGGAACTTGTGACACCGACGCAAGTGGGGTGGGACAATAAAATGAGCGTCCTCCTATTTCGCGCACCAGCGAGCCAAGCGTCCGAGGGGCAAACGAGTCAAGCGGGCCGATGGCTGCTTTTCTTTGCACTTTGACGTCCGCGCCGACAAACAAATGCTCGCGCCGCCTCAGCGGAAACCCGTGCGGATCGATGGATGGCGAACCGGCGGCGGAACGAAGCCGCTAACGTGCTAGTTTGACACGGAGACGTGAGGCGAGTCTTTTCGCCTGAAACCCAACGTCAAAATCAGAACAATGCCACATCTAAAGAGGAAAACGCTGTTGATTGATAACCTTGATTGGATTCATCCTCACATCCTTGAACCCAAAAACTTTCCTCCACGGTAGCTTGACACTTATCTAGCTAACCACATTCCTAAGAAGCCAACTTTTCTCCTGTACCTGCCCATTTGAAGCGTCTGCAGAAGATTGAAGTTCACAGAAAGCCGGGACGAAAACCTCTTCCACACAAACCCATCAAAAAATATAAAAAAAAAACAAACAAACAAAAAAAAAAAAAACTGGATATTCAGCTTGAATGCTAATCTTTGACATACTGAAGGCAACAGAAGCAGCGAACATCTGGTACCCGTCGCCCCCTGCGGCCGACAGATGCGTAAACAATATTCGCAACACAAGGCACACGTGTTGAAAACTTCTACCATAACAACTCACATTTAAGTGTTGTAAAAGGAGGAGGATGTGCGTTTTTGCGGTAAAACGAGTCAATGGGGGGGGGGGGTCAATTGCCATCGAGGAGAATAGGAATTAGCCAGTAAACGGAAAATTAGCCAGCTAGCAAGCGAGGGATGTTTGTCAGAAAAATAGGTAGAGATTAGCCACCAAACACGCGGGAAAAGCAAGAAAATGTGGAATTGGCAGGCAGACGCGACATCAGCCAAGAAAAATGTAATTATCTAGCAAGCGGAGAACTAGCCGAAAAAACCATCCGACTTTAACCAGCAAAGGTGAAAAATTGGACAATAGAAATAGCGAATTAGTCCGCAAATGTGAATATCACCAGCGAAGGTGGAAATGGAAGGAATTAAACAATTGCTGACTAAAAAAATGGGAACTTAGCATGCTAGCTAAGAAGCTAATCTGAAATTAGGCCCCAAAAGACAAAATAATAACAACAAAATGAGAATTGGGCAGCAAAATCTGAGTAGAATGGCAAGCAAGTAACGACGTTAGCCAGCAAACTTCACAAATGTCATAAATTAGCATTGAAAGTAGTCTGCCCCCTACAGGCGTGGAGGACTGAAAAATTATGTCTTTCCTGCCAATCTGTCTGCAGCGCCACCTGCAGTGTGCTCGGCGGCACGGCAAAGACTCTGCTCCCGTCCTTCCTTCCTCCCTTCCTTCCTTCCCTCCTTCCTTCCTCGCACTCACCGCCACCGCTGGCCCCGACGTCCCTCCGCAAACCGCAAAACATCACCGCAGACATGACGGACGAGGAGATCAGCTGCCGCCTTCACAGCAACGCAGACACACACTCGCAACGCTTAGTGGTAGAGTGAAAAGGTAGAGCGCAGAGAGAGACAGAGAGAGAGAGAGAGAAAAAGAGAGGGAGAGAGAGAAAGAATTGTGGACTGCTGAGCGCTCGGGGAGCCGAGTGCTGATGATCAAAGATGACTGGCGCTTACGTTACTACCGCTCTAAACCCCGAGAGAGAAAGACAGAGAGAGAGAGAGAGAGGGGGGGGGAGATGTCTGGAGGGAAGGGGGTGAGGATGCAAGGACGTGAGGATTCAAGGAAGCAAGGATGTGACAAGGTGGCAAGAGAGGATGCGAGGATGCAAGGATAAGAGGGACTGAGGAAGCGTGACGGGATGCCGAGAGACCCAGATGTAAGGATGCAAGGATGCGAGGTGCTAGGTTGCGAGGGGGCAAGGGTGCAAGGAAGTAAGGATTTAAGGATGTTAGGAAGCAAAAGAGGCAAGGCTCCAAGTGGAGTACATCTCAGGATGTAAGGGTGAGGGGATGAGAAGTATATAGGATGCAAGAAAACGGGTATGTGAGGAGGCAAGGAGGTGAGGATGCAAGGAAGGAAGGATTCAAGGTTTCAAGGAGGTCCTCTTTTTTAGTCCCTCCCCCCCGCGCTGGCCAAGATCATCTTCCAGCATTTGTGTGCAAGCGCTGACACTTCCATCCATCCATTTGCTTTGCCGCTTATCCTCACAAGGGTCGCGGGGTGCGCCGGAGCCTATCCCAGCTGTCGACAGGCAGGAGGCGGGGTACACCCTGAATTGGTCGCCAGCCAATCGCAGGGCACATCGAGACAAACAGAATATTCACACTCGCAATCACACCGAGGGGCAATTTTATAGCATCTAATTAATGTCGCATGTTTTTGGGATGTGGGACGAAATCGAAGTGCCCACCCGGAGAAAACCCGCACAGGCACGGGGAGAACGCGCAAACTCCACACAGGCGGGGCCGGGATCGAACCCGGGTCCTCAGAACTGTGAGGCCAACGCTTTTACCAGCTGATCCGCCGTGCTGCCACTGTAACTTTGTTACCATTTTAACTCGCGTGTTTTTGTGCGCGCGTGTTGTCAGTAATGAGCCCACTTCATATTTACGCACTCGCTCGCTCTCTCTCCTTTGGTCAGTTGTTTCCAGAGCTCGCTCGCCCCCTCCTCTGCCTGACCTACTTTTCTCTCTCCCCAAAAAATAAATAAATAAAATAAAAAGTTCATTCTGCATCTTTGCATCAGCATCACTCGGTCGGCATCCCGTCTGACTCACACAAACGAGCCCGCAGCTGCTTTTCCCCGCTTCCGCCGTACGCGCCGCAACAGCCGACGAGACGCATGAAAGTAGCCGGGCGACGTACGGCTCGAGCTGGGGGAAAAAAATGCGGATTTAGCCAGCAAAACGTGATCGGTTTGCCGAAAAACAGGACATTTTCCGGTAAACTTGAGGAATTAGCCCGACGATGTGGAACAAGTCAACAAGTTAGCCTGCAATCGTGTGAAATTAGCCGTCAAACTTAAAAATGCGAGCATGTCAGCAAATTGGGGAAATTAGCTAGCAAACGTGTAACATTAGCCACAGAAAATTGGCCCAAAAATGCGGATTTAGCTAGCAAAACATTATCGGTTTGCCGGAAAAAACAGGACATTTTCCGATAAACTTGAAAAATTAGCCCGACAATGTGGAAGAAGCAAACAAGTTAGCCTGGAAATGTATGAAATTAGCTCTCAAACTTAAAAACGTGAGCATGTCAGCAAATTGGGGAAATTAACTAGCACACGTGTAATATTAGTCACAGAAAATTGGCCCAAAAATGCAGATTTAGCCAGCAAAACATCATCGGTTTGCCAGAAACGAACATTTTCCGGTAAACTTGAGAAATTAGCCCGACGATGTGGAAGAAGCCAACCAGTTAGCCTGTAAACGTGTGAAATTAGCCGTCAAACTTAAAAACGTGAGCATGTTAGCAAATTGGGGAAATTAGCTAGCAAACGTGTAACATTAGCCACAGAAAATTGGCCCAAAAATGCAGATTTAGACAGCGAAACATCATCGGTGTGCCGAAAAAAAATATGACGTTTTCCGGTAAACTTGAAAAATTAGCTCGACAATGTGGAAGAAGCCAACAAGTTAGCCCGCAAATGTGTGAAATTACCCGTGAAACTTAAAAACGTGAGCATGTCAGCAAATTGGGGAAATTAGTCAGCAAATGTGTAACATGAGCCATAGAAAATTGGCCCAAAAATGCGGATTTAACCAGCAAAACATCATCGCTTTGCCGGAAAACGGGACATTTTCCGGTAAACTTGAGGAATTAGCCCGATGATGTGGAAGAAGTCAACAAGTTAGCCTGCAATCGGGTGAAATTAGCCGTCAAACTTAAAAACGTGAGCCTGTCAGCAAATTGAGGAAATTAGCTAGAAAACGTGTAACATTAGCCACAGAAAATTGGCCCAAAAATGCAGCTTTAGCTAGCAAAACATTATCGGTTTGCCAGAAAAAAAACAAGACATTTTCCGATAAACTCGAAAAATTAGCCCGACAATGTGGAAGAAGCCAACAAGTTAGCCCGGAAATGTATGAAATTAGCTCTCAAACTTAAAAACGTGAACATGTCAGCAAATTGGGGAAATTAGCTAGCAAACGTGAAACATTAGTCACATAATATTTGCCCAAAAATGCAGATTTAGCCAGCAAAACATCATCTGTTTGCCAGAAAAATGGGACATTTTCCGGTAAACTTGAGAAATTAGCCCGACGATGTGGAAGAAGCCAACAAGTTAGCCTGGAAATGTGTGAAATTAGCCGTCAAACTTAAAAACGTGAGCATGTTAGCAAATTGGGGAAATTAGCCAGCAAATGTGTAACATTAGCCACAGAAAATTAGCCCCAAAAATGTGATCCAATTAGCTAAAAAATATGATCAATTAGCCACGAACTATTAAATGATACAGTACAATCTGCCTTTAACATTAGCTAGCAAACTCGAGAACATGACATTGGCCAGAAAATGCGGAATTAGGCAACGAATGTGTGCAGCTAACTTGCAAATCCTGAAAAATTAACCAGCAAGTAACACACTTAGCAACAAGCAGGAAAAAAAGTAGCTACCAGACGCGTAGTACTAGCCAGCAAACATTTGGAATAGTAAGTCAAACGTGAAATTAGCCAGAAAACATCTGAGCAAGGTAACGGGAGACGGACATTAACAAACAAAATGGAGAAATTAGCAAGTAAGCCTACGCAAAACTCACCGCTGTATTCTTTTTAAATAATTAATACATGATCATATCAATACATTATACACAGTTTGTATGTTTAAATATATATATATATATATTTTTTTTTTTTTTCCTCACTTGCGTTGTGTGCGGCGTGCACGGGGTATGCGCGTGCTAGCTTGCGCGTACGTGCGCGCATTAATGCCCGGAGGGAAGCAGAGGAGGATGGAGAGGGATGAAGAGGAATGAAGCGCTCTTGACAATGACTCATGCCGCCACAATTGCACAAACACACACACACACACGCACACACTCGACGTATAAACACGCGCAAGTGGTGGTCCGAGGTGGCGGCGGCCTTATCTTCCACTTCCTCCTTCTGAAGGATTCGAGTGCAAATGAATCCGCACTCAAAGGATTACGGAACAACTTTGAAGTGGCAAAATGACAGACACGAACCAACCCCCCCCCCCCCCCCCCACGTGTGCGTGATGAAGAGGAAGAAGAAGACGGCGACAGCGACGTGCGCGCAAACGGGCGACGTTCACGCGTACGGGAAATTGGCAAAACAAATGGGAAATTAGCCTGCAACGATTAAAAATTGGGTGGGTTAGGGTGGGGGGGTGAAGGGGGGGGCATGTGAAAGTAGCCAGAAAATATGATACATTAGCTTCTAATGTAATTTCAAAGGAGCCAACATGAGAAACGGGAAAGGAAATATTCAATTAGCCAGGAAGCATGACATTAGCGAAAATCTGACACGGGGCAACAAAAGCGTGACTTTAGCCGGCAAATGTGAAATTTGCCAGCACACACTTGAAAGAAGTCAGATAACAACAGAAATTAGACAAAAATGCATAAGAATCGAGCCTGAAGGTCTTATACGTTAGCCACCAAAAACGCTAAATTAGCCAACAGCTGTTACGCGTGAGAAATTAGCTAGCAACTGTCAGAAATTAGCCAACAAACATGCTAAATTAGCCATTGAAAAGTGGATTAAACGTGGACTTCCTACCCACCAAACATTAAAATTAGCCAAAAAAACATCTCCTGTTATGCCATAAACATTTTACACTAACCAACAAAAACAAGAAATGAACAAGCAAACAAGCTTAAATCGCCATTAAATCGTACGTTACGTGGATTTAGCTAGCAAACCTGAAACTGGAAAATCAGGAATCAAAAACAAAAATAGGAGTGAAATTAACCATAAATAAAATGTGATGTATTAGAAAAGACGGGGATTGAAGGACGATACGAGAGAAATCCAGATCAACTAAACGTGCGCTATAAAATGACGCTGAAAACAAACTCAAGTGATGCCTTTGTTCTGCCCAGCAGCCGTAACGAGCCACCCAAACTTTCCCTACCAGTCATTCATCCACCCGTTAATTTTCTTAGCCACTCATCCTCACAAGGGTCGCGGGCGTGCTGGAGCCTACCCAGCTGTCAACGGGCAGGAGGCGGTGTACACCCTGAACTGGTTGCCAGCCAGCCAATCGCAGGGAACATAGAGACAAACAGTCGCACTCACAATCACACCTTGGGGCAATTTAGAGTGTCCAATTGATGTTGCATGTTTTTGGGATGTAGAAGGAAACCGGAATACCCGGAGGAAACCCACGCAGGCGCGGGCAGAACATGCGAACTCCACACAGGGAGGGCCGGGATTGAACCCGCGTCCTCAGAACTGATAGGCCAACGCTTTCCAGGTGCTCCACCGTGCCGCCCCTAAAGTTGAATTCCGCCCATTTCATTCTTTTCCATCCTGCTCCGGCTCGGCCTCCGTCTCGTCTCCCCCCCCCCCCCTGGTGGCCACCGCCGGTATAAATAGGCCTCCTCCTAGCGCGCTAATTAATCTCTGGCGACAAAATCAAAGGAGGTGCATCTGCATTTCCGGGGGGGGGGGGGGGGCGAAGGCGCCCAACAGCCGGGATGCACGCGGCGAACAGCCAAAGGTCAAAGCGGCGCCACGCGACGCGACCCAGCTAACAAGAAAAATTGGCCACAGATTGAGAAATTAGTCAGCAAATATTGCATTATCTTTAAACAAATGGCAGTGGGCAACAAATATTAAATTGGCCAGCAAACCTGAGAAATGCCAGCAAATATCATTTAAATTTCAATATTTACCGTTAATTAGCAAACACAGGAAATTGGTCACTCTACAATCAAAACGTCAAACTACCCAGCAAACGTGAGAGACAAATGGCAAAATTAAAAAAATATAAATAATAAGTAATCCAAGAAAATGTTAAATAAGACAGCAAATTTGTGACATAGATCAGAAAAAAAATGAGAATCTGGCCAATAAACATCTCACGTAACCAGGAAATATTTGATACTGGCAAACATTTGTGACAATTTAGCCGGAAACGAGAAAAATTAACTGGACAAAATTGCCAAGAATATCAATAATCAGACAACAAATAAATGTGGAATCTGAAAACTTGTGCGATTGTTCCAATTTAAATATAGTAAACATAAAATGGTGTTAAACTTTGTCAAGTGTCAGCGTAGAAGGTCGGCGCTAAAAGCGGAAACGTCGCTCGGCCTCGATACGTCGGCCTTCTGAGCCAGCCACCCATTTTCTTTGCCGCTTATCCTCACAAGAGTCGTGGGAGTGCTGGAGCCTATCTCAGCTCTCATCGGGCAGGAGGCGGGGTACACGCTGAACTGGTCGCCAGCCAATCGCAGGGCACAAACAGCCGCACTCACAATCACACCTCGGGGCAATTTAGTGTCCAATTAATGTTGCATGTTTATGGGATGTGGAAGGAAACCGGAGTACCCGGAGGAAACCCGCGCAGGCACGGGGGAGATCATGCAAACTCCACACAGGCGGGTCCGGGATCGAACCCGGGACCTCGGAACTGCGAGGCAGCCGTTTCACCGTGCCCCACCCGTTTCAATCAGCACCGTGAAATTTGGTCGGTGCGTCCACCAGGGGGAGACCCAAGAAAAGTCTCCGGACGCTTTGCCCCGAAACACACATCAAGTCTGTCATTTTCCTTTAAAGTGAACATTTAAAGTGGCTCCGATTGGCTCACTTGCGCCCCCACCCCCACAAAAAAAAAAAAATGGACCCCAAAAGTTAATTTCCCTGAGCGGGGTGAAATTCAGTCGGCATGTTTATCAAGCGTAGAATCCCAAAAGGGTCTCGAGAGGCCGCGCCAGTAAAGACTCGGGAAGTGTCGCCATTTTGATCGGAAGCCGAATTTTCAGGTCAAATATGAAACGCGCAAACTCGCTCGAGACCACGACTCGATCGGCAATTTTGACGGTCAAGCCGATGATCAATCAAAACCAAAAATGGGGGGGAGGGTAGGGTTGGGGGTGGGGGCTCCGTTCACACGAGTCGTAATCACGAGTAGTCCCGGCGCGCCCCGAAAGGCGGCGCTTCGTCCCCGTTTCCTTCCCTTCGCTCGCCGTCTCCGGGCTTCACTTCAAAGTCGGAGATCCCACATCCATAAATAAAACATCAGAAGGGACCGACGTCAGGCCAAGACTCGCTGACAAACACACAAAAAAAAAAAAAACAACCAAAAAAAAACCCCCCAAAGAGTCGCGATGTCATCGCCGCAAAAAAAATCAAAATTAAATTACTGATTTTTTTAATTTTTATTTCGGTTTTTTTTTTTTTTGCAATTTTCTGAAACCAGAGAATATGTGGGAGGGGGAAAAAAACATAACTGGATTGCACATCATCTTCAACACAATACCTTTCAAAAGAACAATAACATGTGACAGCGCGTCGCCGTGGAAACCCGAGTGGGTAAAAACACCGAAAGGACCGAACAGACGCTCGTGATCAATATTCAACAACAACAACAACAAAAAATAATAATCACTTCCGGGCGAGAACGGATGAATTTTGCGTGATGTTTTCATTCTCGGGGAAAAAACATGCAGATGGATGGAAAAGAAAAAAACATTTTTTGGAAGGAAGGAAAAGTCTGAAAGTTGCATGTTGGGATGAAGTGAAGAGTTTCACCTTTCTGCAGGAGCAGCCGTCTCCTCAAGATGGCCTGAAGGAAAAGCATGATGGCCGCCTCGCCGCTTGCAGACGGGATTCGCCCAATGTGGAGCGCAGGAGGAAGAAGAGGGAAGCTCAACTTCTGGCTGCATCCCCCACTTCCCTCGCTCTCTCTCTCTCTCTCTCTCTCTCTCTCTCTCTCTCCCTCTCTCTCTCCACCGCTCGCCCTTAAATGCTGCCTGCTCAGCTGCGCGATCGAGTTCATTTTATTATTATTTCATCGGCTGCACGGTCAAATTTATTATTCCGGTTTTGTTCTCCATCTCGGTGACGACTTTTCTTTGTCATTGCACCATCTTCCTCTCTTCTGATTATGCACAAAAAGTTGCGGCTGAAAGCCTTCGGGACTTTTGATGCCCCAGTTTTTTTTTTTTTTTTGTGTGTGTGTGTGTGCGTTGTTTTTTTTTTTTTTTTTCTTCTTCCTCTGCACCCGCTAGATCTCACCCCCCACCACCCCACCCCCGCCTGGTGGGGCGCGCATGGGGAGCGGCAGGTGATGAAAGCGCAGCCAAAAGATGAAAGCCGGGACAACGGCGGGTGTCGCGACGTTGACCGGCCTTTGCCAAACGACGAGACCGCGTGGCGCTCGCCGGACCTCAGAACGGAAAGTACAAAAAAAAAAAAAAAGAAAAGAAAACGTCCGGGTCGACAAAAGTTACAACGTGGGGCGAGCGACTGCGGAATCTGGGCTGAGGGCGCAGTGCAGCCACGCTGAGTTCTTTGAAGCCTGTGCTGAAAAACGTAGAGCGGTAGTCATGTTTCTTCAGGGCCACCATCGTCTCTAATCCGTCCATCATGGCCGGCCTCACAACTGTTTCATAAACTTTGCCCTTCATCCTGGCAGAGACTCTTCTGTCACATAGAACACCAGACACCTTCCGCCTCGGACCCGTTTCTTCACTTTCTTACCACACTCACCATTTCTCTGTGTTGTTGACCCCAAGTATTTGAAGCCGTCCACCCTCGCCATCTCTCCTCCCTGGAGCTTCACTCTTCCCCCTCCGCCTCTGTTTTACTATTCTTCATTCCTCTCCTTTCCAGCGCGTGCCTCCATCTTTCTAATTGTTCCTCCACCTGCTCCTTGCTTTCACAATATCATCTGCGAACATCACGGTCCAAGGGGATTCCAGTCTAACCTCATCTTGTCAGCCTAGCTGTCACTACCGCAAACGGGAAGGGGCTCAGCGCGGATCCCTGATGCACTCCCACCTCCACCTTAAATTCTTCTGACACACCTACTGTTCTGCTGCCCTCATACGTGTACTGTACTATTCTAAAATATTTCTCCGCCACACCAGACTTACGCATGCAGTACCACAGTTCCTCTCTTGGTACTCTGTCATAGGCTTTCTCTAGGTCTACAAATACACGGCGTAGCTCCTTCTGACATTTCTCTGTACTTTTCCACGAGCATCCTCAAGGCAAATAATCCATCTGCGGTACTCTTTCTAGGCTTGAAACCAGACTGTTGCTCGCAGATACTTACTTCCGTCCTGAGTCTAGCCTCCGTTACTCTTTCCCGTAACTTCATTGATCATTCTTACATAAGGAGGAAAGAAATCGAAGCTTGCTAGCCTGAGAACACCATCCCAACTGTGAAATAGCGAACTGCCAGCATCATGTAGTCGGGTTGCTTTGCTACAAGGGGGACTAGCGCCCTTCATGTAATCGATCACGGTATGACGAAAGAACATTACGTGGAAATACTGAAGCAACCTCTCAAGGCTTCAGCAAGGAAGTTAAAGTTTAGGCACAAACGCGTCTGAGCCGAAGCGTACTAGCATACTGGCTACCAAAATAACAATGTCGAGGTTTTCGAGTGGCGATCACGAAATCCTGATCTAAATCCTATCGACAATTTATGAGCAGACCTGAAACGGTATGTGCAAGCAAGGAGGCCTACAAACGTGTCTTAGCGGTTCTGTCAGGGAGGAACTGGCCAAAATTCCTGGTTTTGTGGAAGGAGATCCGAAAAGTCTGAAAGGCAATGGTACCAAATTATAACCAAATATATGCTAACTTGGAAGAAAGTACTTAAAAACGGTCCCAGACAGGAAAAGTTGAGTCTGATTTCATGTCGAGAGAATTTGGAAAACAAGGAGATGGAAACAATCTGGTCGCAAAAAAACAGGAGCCACCTCGCGGTCACAAACAATCTTTCACCGTAACGTCAAACGTTGAATATCCAAACGACAAATTGATTCCTTTACACGCAGAAAAAAAAAAAAGTTTCTCTCAACAAAATGTTGAGATGAGATACCAGGAGACATCGATTGAGTTGTTTACCACGTTGTACCCGTGTATAAGTTTCCTGTGATTCCCCCGCAAGGATCACAGGGTATAATTTTAGGCGTCGTGCGACGGGGGACGACGACGAATAAGAATATAATTCGTCTTCCTCCCCCACGCTGTCAAAGCAGGCGGGCGGGTGACACTTTTAAGGCCGTAAAAAGGAAGAAAAAATACAAAAAAAATGTTTGTTTTATTTTCTCCCGTCAAGCGTGGTGGCGGTGCGGGTGACGTGGAGGTGAGAATAAAAGTGCAGTCACCAGGCTTCGTTTCTCGTTCCGCATCTGAAGCCGCCTCTCCCCCCCCCCCCAAAAAAAAAAAAAATAAAATTTAAAAAAAAGTGTCCCAGAAAGATGACTGTTTCCAAGTCGGGAATGGAAATGAAAACAATCAAATAAAAGGTTTTCGCGCGGCTGAGGCGGAAGCTGAAACGCGGCGGTGGTGACGAAAATGCCGGTGTCGGGTGATTTCTCTCATGTTCCGGGTTCTTGGGCGCGTCAAAAAGCCGCAAAAAACGAACACGCGCATTTGATTTTAAACAGCTAAATGGTCAGCTGAAGTAGCTTCAGCAGGGATACCCAGACTTCCCTTTCCCCAGCCACTTCTTCCAGCTCTTCCGAAGGGATCCCGAGGCGTTCCCAAGCCAGCCGAGAGACACAGTCTCTCCGGCGTGTCCTGGTTCGTCCCTGGGTTCTCCTTCTGGTTGGACGTACCTGGAACACCTCACCAGGGAGGCCTCCAGGAGACATCCGGATCAGAAACCCCAGCCGACTCATTTGGCTCCTCTCAATGTGGAACACTGAGCCGCTCCCTGATGACCGAGTTTCTCTCGCTATCTCCAAGGGAAACCCTGGTCACCCTGCGGAAGAAACTCATTTCGGCCCCTTGTATCCAGGATCATGTTCTTTTGGAGACGACCCACAGCTCTTGCCCATAGGTGAGGGTAAGAACGCAGATCGACGGGTAAATCGAGAGCTTAGCTCCTTCTTCATCACAACAGACCGATAAAAAGTCCGCATCGCTTGTCGATCTCGTTTTCCACTCTTCCCTCACTCATGATCAAGACCTCAAGATACTTAAACCCCTCCACCTGGGGCAAGATCTCATCCCCGACCTGGTGAGGTCACGCCACCTTTTTCCGACTGAGGACCACCGTCTCAGATTTGGAGGTGCTGGTTCTCATTCCGGTTGCTTCAAACTCAGCTGCGAACCGCTCCAGTGAGCGTTGGAGATCGAGGCTTGATGAAGCTAACAGAACCACGTCGTCTCCAAAACCCAGAGATGCAATCTCGAGG
The DNA here is from genome assembly GCF_019802595.1 of Syngnathoides biaculeatus. Lineage (NCBI taxonomy): Eukaryota > Metazoa > Chordata > Actinopteri > Syngnathiformes > Syngnathidae > Syngnathoides > Syngnathoides biaculeatus. The sequence goes on from NC_084649.1 coordinate 20,426,429, forward strand.
CCACCAAACCAGACACCCTCTGCGCCTAGAAATTCTGTCCATAAAAGTTCTGAACAAAATCGGTGACAAAGGGACAGCCTTGGCGGAGTCCAACTCACACCGAATGAGTCCGACTTATTGCCGGCAGTGCGGACCAAACTCCGACAAGGGTCGTACGGGGACCGAACAGCTCGTATAAGGAGGTTCGGTACCCTGTACTCCCGAAGAACCCTCCACGGGACTCCCCGAGGGACACGGTCGAACCCCTTGTCCAAGTCCACAAAACACATGCAGGCTGGTTTGGCGAACTCCAGTGCACCCCTCGAGGATCCTGCCCAGGGTGTAGAGCTGGTCCACTGTGCTGAGGCCACCTAACCGGACCCCCTCCATGCCTCAGCTGCGCCGAGAGAATCTGTTCATAAAAGTTATGAACAAAATCGATGACATCTGACATCAATCACATAGTCGTGCAACGGCCAGTATCAGGGGGTTCGGTAGAACATATTCCCAAAGCACCCCCCCCCCCCAAAAAAAAGGTAGGAAAAATGCCCTGAAGTTGATGGAAAAATTCCCACAATCTGGTGAAAAATCCAACCATCTGTTATCCAAGCCAAGGAGAGCCAGAGCCTATCCTAGCTAGCTTCAGGCAAAAGGCAGACTACACCCTGAACTGGTCGCCGGTCAGTCACAGGGCAGATATCAACACCATCACAGAGCGGGAATGGATCCCAGACTGCCCGCACCAAAGCCAGGCGTGTGTACCGCTACACCATCGATGAAAAATGAATGAAATCTCAACCAAAGTCTGCCCACTAAAGCGCTAAACTGCTACGTTAGCATCCAGCTCGCCTCATTTATTACGAGCGTTTTATTGTTCTATAAGCACAAAAAAAAAACGTTAGCAAACGCTGAATCGTTGGCGCGTCGTTAGCGGGCCGCTTCCATAATTCACCGCGACATCCTGCAACGCTAGCACACCATTAGCATCGGCTAGCCTGCAAAATTCATCTGGCTGTCACACACACACACACACACACACGCGCGCGCACACACAACGGAGTTAATGAAGCAGGCTCATTATTTTCAAGCAAAAAAATAAAAAGAAGGAAAATGGTCCAGAAATATTTTGGAGGCGGAAAAAAAAAATGCATTGAATATTCAACGCATGCAGTGGAATTCATTTAAAGAGACAGGCTACACCGTCCTCATCAGGGTTTTGCCGCTTTCGACGCGGATGCCTGAATGAGGTCGCGCCCGTTAGCGACGGCGCTTTTTGCCGAAAAACGGCAAACGCGACCACGTAGGCCGATCGTCTCCCTTTGATGTGGTTTTCGGGCTCCACGCGCACAAAAGACGGCGCCGCCGCCGACGTCGTCGTCGCCGGGTATAGCACGAGCCCCCAAAATCCCACCGCGTGTCTTTAACGCCGGTTTCGAGGATTCCCGCGCGACGCTCGTAATTTCACAATTTGCATAATTATTCTGGAGAGAGCGCTTTAATCACACAAATGTCATAATCGTGATTGTAATAATATTAGTAGTATTACCAGTCACCAGGGTTTTTTTTTTTTTCTTCTGTTCTCAATAATTAAAAAAAAGTGATCATCTCTAATGAGAAAAAAAAAATCCATCCATCCATTTTCTTTTGTCGCTTATCCTCACGAGGGTCGCGGGGAGTGCTGGAGCATATGCCAGCTCTCAACGGGCAGGAGGCAGCTTGGGTACACCCTGAACTGGTCGCCAGCCAAGCGCAGGGCACATCGAGACAAACAGTCACACTCACAATCACACCTAGGGGCAATTTAGAGTGTCCAATTAATGTTGCATTTTTGGGGGGATGTTGGAGGAAAATGGAGTGGCCGCAGAAAACCCACGTAGGCATGTGGAGAACATGCAAACCCCACACAGGCAGGGCCGGGATCGAACCCGGGACCTCAGAACTCTGAGGCCAACACTTTACCAGCTGACCCACTGTGCTGCCTGACATTAAAAAATGATTAATTAAAAAAAATAATAATAAAATTAATCTTGAAGTGGTGGCATGATGGCTCAGCCGGTAAAAGCGTTGGCCTCACAGTTCTGAGGTCCCGGGTTCGATCCCGGACCCGCCTGTGTGGTGTGTGCATGTTCTCCCCGTGCCTGTGTGGGTTTTCTCCGGGCACACCGGTTTCCTCCCACATGCCCAAAACAAAAACACAAAACAATAAATTAATAATAAATAAATGATGAATCAATCAAATAAATGAATGGCTAAAAGATTGTGTGACATGTGAACATGTAATATCAAAAATTAGTCACTATTGGTAAAATTAATCTTTAAAAAAAAAAAGGAAGAAAGAACGTTTTGTAAAACTAAGAATATTTTGCACTCCTGCGACTATTTTTGTGTCACGCGTCAGTTTTATCGTATGGCGGGTGACAACTAAACGGCTGACGCGAGCGCGCTTGCGCCTTGCCGCCGCCGCCGCCGTCTTCTCGCTCTTCCTTCATTTGTGTGTTTTTTGTCATCATTCATTATGAAAATGCGCCTCGCTCACCTTCCGCCCCTAACGAGCGGCCGCGTTCCCAATGTGTCACAAATCTGCCTTGACGGGATAAAACATTCATCAAACGCGCGCGCACGCGCGGACGCATCTGATGAAAAGAAACATTAACTTCCTCTCCGGAAATCAGACTTTTCTTTTCTTTCTTTTTTTTTTTTTTAACCGGAGCAAACTGGCTGCTGACAGAGCGAGCAGACGAAAACGTCGAAGGTGAAGCAGCACGACGAGGTCAATGCCACCAGATGGCAGCAAAGCAGATCATTTTTCTATTAGACAAGGTCAGGGCCTGACAAATTGAAGCTCCTCCCCTCACATTAATGTTTCTTGGCAAAGAAAGATTTCTTTTTAGTCGTGCAAAAACTGCACATAGCTGAGTTCTTCAGCTCATAACTCGTGGGGGAATAAGGTAAAAAATAAATATCATAATAATACAGTTGAACTAAAATGATTCATTTGTATGGCTTTTTGCGAGTTTCATCGTAATTATAATGCGTGTCAATTATTTACACATTCATTTGTGGTCGGAGTCGGTCCGTCTAAATAATTACCACTCGTTTAATAAATCAAAAAATGTCAAATGTATTTTTTCAAATTATATTACTCATATCATTATTTCCCATGAATTAATTAAAGTACAGTATTAGTTAAAGCAGAGAAACGTTGTTACTGTATTATTACATAATGTAATATACATATATTAATGTATGAATTTTAACTAACCAAATTGTGGCAAGAACAATATCCAGTAACTATTAAAGTCTCTTAACAATAAAAATGGAAATGCTTATTAGGCCAGATGAAAGCTCAAACAGTACATTATTAAAAGGTAATATAAGTATTTAGTGCAGCACGGTGGAGCAGCTGGAAAGCGTTGGCCTCACAGCTCTGAGGACCCGGGTTCGATGCCAGCCCTGCCTGCGTGGAGTTTGCATGTTCTCCCCGTGCCTGCGTGGGTTTTCTCCGGGCACTACGGTTTCCTCCAACATGCACAGGAGGTTGATTGAGGAATTTAAATTGCCCATAGGTGTGATTGTGAGTGCGGGTGTTTGTCTCTATGTGCCCTGCGATTGGCTGGCAATCAGTTCAGGGTGTACCACGCCTCCTGCCCATTGACAGCTATAGGCTCCAACGCTCCTGTGACCCCTGTGAGGATAAGCAGCTAAGAAAATGGATGGAGTATTTCGTATAAATGCAGACAGTTATTACTGCGCTTGTACAATCGTAGCGCGACAAGCGTTTCTAATATTCTGTCCATTTCCTCGAGCCTCACAAGGTAAGAAAAAGAAGGGAAAAAAGTCAGTTGCACAAAGTATTGCCTGCAGTACCGCCGACACTCGCAAGGGGGCGCTACCGGGGCGGCTGAGCTGCAGCAGTGGGGACCGGAAGCGTCGACTTCGAACCAGCAAAAAAAAAGAAATAAGTTGGCTTTTTTTGTTTGTTTTGTGTTTGTTTGTTTTTTGTTTTTTTTTTTGCTTTGGCAAATTCGCCCTTTTGCAGCTGTCGTCTTGCAAAAGTCGTCCCGCTTCCCGCCGCCGCTCGTCAGGACTTAATTGGCGGCGGAGGAAGTCGAGTCGGTCAACGGTCGCCTCATTAAGTCCGAGCGACGCGCTTCCACCTGAAAACCGCCTGGGAGCTCCTGAACGCATCGTAAGAGGAAGTAATCAAGTACAAATACTTGGCTCCCTTACTAAATATACAAATCCATTTGTAAGGAATCAGTCAACGACTGCGTTTGGATCCCTTCACTCATTCCCAGATCACAATAGAGCGCCCCCTTTTGGAGAGTAAAATTATTTTCAGCCCATCAAAACAGTAGTGAGCTTGTCAAGCCACCAAGGGTAAAAAAAAAAAAATAATCAAAATTTTGATTTCCATCCATCAATTTTCTTAGCCGCTTATCCTCACAAGGGTCACAGGGAGTGCTGGAGCCTATCCCAGCTGTCATCGGGCAGGAGGCGGGGTGCACCTTGAACTGGTTGCCAGCCAATCGCAGGGCACTCAGTTTTGATTTTTCAGCTAAATTTTGACATCTTTCATCATTTCATTTAAAAGTAATATCAATGGCTGGGATGGCGTGACGCCCAGTTTGAAAACTTTCAACGGGCATTTTGGGAGCTAAGTACATCTGCAGTATAAAAATGATTGTGAACGCAGTAATCGTTGACTACTGCCAACTCACGGCGACAAATAGGCAGACAATATAACAATAGTTGCAGGCATATATTCTTTGTCCTCTGCAAAGAATGGAATAATACACAAGTAGAGCTCAGTAAATTAGAAGAGTGTCAAAAACCCACATTGTATTACAGTATATGCATGCACTACACACACACACACACACACGCAAGAGCGAACCATTTTACAATTTCAAACAAGCAAAAAAAATATTTCCGATGACGTTCAAGAAACATCCATCCATCCATTTTCTTCGCCGCTTATCCTCACAAGGGTCGCAGGGAGTGCTGGAGCCTATCCCGGCTGTCAACAGGTAGTCAATGGAAATGATTTGCCATGGAAAAATAAGGCCAGAATGCTGCCCCCCCACAACCCCCCCCCCGAGAAGTATTTTCCCAAGTGTTTTATGAATGTAGTAATCTCATGTCATTATCCCAGCTGCTTATCCTCAAAAGGGTCACGGGAAAGCTGAAGCCTATCCCAGCTAGCTTCGGGCGAAAGGCGGACACCCTCCACCCTGAAATGGTCGCCAGGTCAGTCGCAGGGCAGATATCGACACAATCACTGAGCGGGAATCGATCCCACGCTACCTGCACCAAAGGCAGGAGTGTGCACCACTACACATCAGTGACTCGCCAACATAGATAATGTCATGTGATCAATGTAATAATTGCCCCCAGGTGGGCGAGGCCCGCCCACCACAAGGAGCAGCACAATGTCCACAGAATTTCAGCAAAAAAAAGGTCAGCAAAAATGTCAAATTAATTTACATTCTATTTCATTAAGTCATTATGATACATTTATTTTTCTTAAAATAAAATAAAATTAGAGTGCTGTTTTACTTACTAAATACAAATATCTGGTTGGTCTTTTCAGTGCGGTATTTGCATGAATTTTTCAGTTGTCAAAACTTTACTTGGTTATTTATTTTTCTCATAACAATTTTTTTTTTTTTTATTGCTTTCGATTTGACCGTGACTATTTTTGTGTCTTTTTGTTGTTGTTGCCTGCTCCCTCGCTGGATTTCATTCCAACGGGCGTCGAAGAACGAACAAGGCGGACGGCCCAGTCGCCTCGCAGTCGTGTTCGGCGCCGCGGCGCTGAGTCAACTGCGAGCTGGTGGGTCAAAGGTCGCCGCCGAGCGCGCAAAAGTGGCCCCGGGCGGGACGAAGCGAGTGCGCCGGGATCGCCAAACCTTTCGCTTCCACGTCAAGACCAACAGGAAGCGTCGACAAAAAAATTAAATGAAAAAAAAAAGCTCACCCCTTAAAATGTGCTTGTTGATAAAATTTATGAATATTATGCCAGCAGGCCTTACCTTATATGGGTGTGACTTTCATAAAGATTTTGGGTCGCAAAGTTCGACTCGTCCCCGTACATATAGAGCGCCCCCTTTTGGAGATTAAAATTATTTTCAGCCCCCCCCCCCTCAAAACACACACATCCAGTTTTTCTCGTGAGTTTGTCAAGCCACCAAGGATGAAAATATAAATTTTGATTTCCATCCATCCACCCATTTTCTTAGCCGCTTATCCTCACAAGGGTCGCGGGAGTGTTGGCGCCTATCCGAGCTGTCAAGGGGCAGGAAGCCTGATCGAGCAGCCGTCGGGACAGAAGCCGAACTACATCAACGGTTAGCAAAAGAGAAAAAAAAATTGTTTGAAGGCGTCATAGACGTTTTCGATGAAAGTGACCTGCGTGTATCATTTTCATCATCTTGTCATTCGGTCGATTTTACGTAGACCACTGGTGTCAAACTCAAGGCCCGGGGGGCCGGATCCGGCCTGCCACATGATTTTACGTGGCCCGTGAAGGCAAATCTAGTGTGTCAACTTCCATGATTTTTTTGTGAAAATCGGCACCAAAATTTCAAACCGTCACGTATCCAGCCATCCATGTTCTTGTCCGCTTATCCTCACGAGTGGCACGGGAAGTGCTGAAGCCTGTCCCAACTGTCAACGGGCAGGAGGGAGGGTACACCCTGAACTGGTCGCCAGCCAATCGCAGGGCACAAAGAGACAAACAGCCACACCCACAATCACACCTATGGGCAATTTAGAGTGTCCAATTAATGTTGCCTGTTTTTGGGATGTGGGAGGAAACCGGAGCGCCCGGAGAAAACCCACGCAGGCACGGGGAGAACGTGCAAGCTCCACACAGGGAGGGGCCAGGATCGAACCCGGCTCCTCAGAAATGCGAGGCTAACGCTGTCCAGGTGCTGCCCATTTTTCTTTTATTTCTGAATTAATTTTTAATCCGGTTGGGCACAAACTGAGCCTCGAATGGACCAAAATGACACACTTCCGGTTTTGTTTTTTGTTTAGTTTTGTCTGAGACCAAATTGCATGTTGCTTAATCAAATTGGCTGCAGGGACTGATATTTTTTTTTTTTTTTAATTCCATTCATACCATTTTTTTGTTGTTGTTTGTTCTTATGAAACCCCTAAAAAATAAAAATAACGAGAACGCAACAACTCGATTGGAAAACGTGAGCAGGAAGAGGCGCCTCGCCGCAAACAAGTCAGGTCAACACAAGCAGCCCCGAAGCTGCACACCCACGCGCGATCCACACGCAGATTTGAGGACGCAAAACTTTCCACAAGACGCGCGATGCGCTCACAATTGCACATAAACAAGACAAACACTTTTTTTTTTTTCCAAGGATTGAAGGATGCAAACTTTGCGCACTTTTGATGCGTCGACGACGCACCTGATGCGCTGCCGATAAACACCGAACGCACGCGAACGCACCGCACGCCCTACCCTTCATTTGGCGCCCGATGACCCCCAAGCGGCACTTGAGCGACACCGAGAACATCCTCTTCTCCTTCTTTGTCTTCCTTCCTTCCTTCCTTCCTTCCTCCTTCCTGCCTTCCTTCCTTCTTCTTCTGTCCGACTTTGTGCGAGCGCCTCACCACACAAGTCACATGGCCAAAGGAGCAAGGAGAGATTCCGGCATCCTTCTACCTCTCTTCCCAGCCTCCTCCTCCTCCTCTTCTCTCTCTCTCTCTCTCTCTCTCTCTCTCTCTCTCTTGAAATGAAGACGCCGCTTCCTCCTCCTCCTCCTCCTCCTTTCCGCCTCGCCATCCTTGTTTCGTCACGAGCGGCCGATTTACGACGGCTTGCCGTAACCATGACGACGGCAACAACCAGAACGCGTGGCAAACTTCGCCCCAGTCGCGGCGAGTATTTTTTTTTTATTATTATTATTATTTTTTTTTTCTACGGCAAATCCACGCAATGCAGCACCCGACGACTCGGGACGAAGCCGTATTTGATTCTTTCTGCGGTTTGTTGCAGATTTGACTTTTAGGGCGTATGACTTTTAAGAGGGCGGAACGGTGGGGCAGCTGGGAAAGCGTTGGCCTCACAGTTCTGAGGACCCGGGTTCAATCCCGGACCCGCCTTTGTGGAGTTTGCATGTCCTCCCCCGTGCCTGCGTGGGTTTCCTCCGGGCACTCCGGTTTCCTCCCACATCCCAAAAACATGCAACATTAATTGGACACTCAAAATTGCCCGTAGGCGTGATTCAGATTGTGATTGGGTTGTTTGTCTCTATGTGCCCTGCGATTGGCTGGCAACCAGTTCAGGGTGTACCCCACCTGCTCGTTGACAGCTGGGATAGGCTCCAGCACTCCCCATGACCCTCATGAGGATAAGCGGTGAAGAAAATGGATGGATGGGTGGACTTTTAAGAGCTTTGGCTTCTGAGGTCATTAATGGGACCCTCTAAATTGCCCATAGATTAGATAGATAGATAGATAGATAGATAGATAGATAGATAGATAGATAGATAGATAGATAGATAGATAGATAGATAGATAGATAGATAGATAGATAGATAGATAGATAGATAGATAGATAGATAGATAGATAGATAGATAGATAGATAGATAGATAGATAGATAGATAGATAGATAGATAGATAGATAGATAGATAGATAGAGTGTACCCCGCATCCTGCTTGTTGACAGCTGGGATAGGCTCTAGCACTCCCCGCGACTCTTGTGAGGATAAGCAGCAAAGAAAATGTATGGATGGCTTCTGAGGTATTCAACTGTCTGGATCCTTTGGGATTTTTGACTTCTCTGGTATTTGACTTTTAAGGTATTGGACTTTTCATATATTTGACCTTTGGGGTGCTTGAACGCTAAAGGTCAGAAATTGAAGGCTTTGCCATTTGGATAATATGATTTTAGAGTCCTTTGACATTTGTGGTTTTCAGCCTACGAGGGTTTGACTTTTGAGATGTTTGACTTTGAAGTCGTTTTTAATCTTGTTTTCCAGGCTTTTGACTTGTGGGGATGTGTGACTTTTGGGCTGTCGGATGGATTTTTTTGGGGGGGGTGGGTATGAAGGGCAACTTGCGAGACAACTTCGTCGGGTCGCAAAGCGTGCAGCGAGGGCGCAAAAGCGAAACGACGTGGCGACAAGATGGCGGCAACGAGCGAGAAGAAGAAACTGTCAGGAACCTCCGGTGCTGGGCTGGACCCAACTGCGGGACCCCGAGACGCGAGCATGATGTTAGGCGGGGTTCATTCAAGGAACGGGGTCATACATGGTGTAAGCAGTCCGAGAAGACACGGGCGCAAAACGCTGAGCGAAGGCAGGATCCGAAAACGTGATCGCCAGAAGACAAACTAGGAAACTTGAACTAGGACTTGACTATGAAACTAAGACAGGACTAAACTGTGGTGGGACAGAAACGCTGTGGCGAGGATAGCTCAACATTACACGATTCTTAGTGGTGGAGATTCCTACTCTCAGTGAATGCAACTCACTAACTCGGGGCAACAACGAAAACTCCGACTTAAATACCTGACTAATTACAGTCCCAATCTGGAACAGCTGTGAGCGGTGGCGTGGCCACGCCCCTCCTGGCAGTGGCCAAGTCTTGCTCGTGACAGAAATGTCAGCTCAAGCCAAGTACATCACAGCCTACTATACAAACCCCCCAGATAGCATGCAAATGGGGCAGCCAAGTGGCTGGGACCATTCAACCATCTGTCCATCCATCCATCCATCCATTTCCTTAGCCGTTTATCCTCACAAGGGTCGCGGGGAGTGCTGGAGCCAATCCCAGCTGTCGACGGGCAGGAGGCGGAGTACCCCCTGAAATGGTTGCCAGCCAATCGCAGGGCACATCGAGACAAACAGAATATTCACACTCGCAATCACACCAAGGGGCAATTTATAGTGTCCAATTATCCATCCATTTTCTCTGACGCTTATCCTCACAAGGGTCGCGGGGAGTGCTGGAGCCTATCCCAGCTGTTAACAGGCAGGAGGCGGGGTACGCCCTGGACTGGTTGCCAGTCAAGCGCAGGGCACATCGAGGCAAACAAACATTCACACTCGCAATCACACCAAGGGGCAATTTAAGGTGCCCAATTATCCATCCATTTTCTCTGCCGCTTATCCTCACGAGTGTCACGGGGAGTGCTAGAGGCTATCCCAGCTGTCCACGGGCAGGAGGCGGGGTACACCCTGAACTGGTCGCCAGCCAATCGCAGGGCACATCGAGACAAACAGCCACACCCACAATCACACCTATGGGCAATTTAGAGTGTCCAATTAATGTCGCAAGTTTTGGGAATGTGGGAGGAAACCGGAGTGCCCACCCGGAGAAAACCCACGCAGGCACGGGGAGAACATGCTAACTCCACACAGGCGGAGCTGGGATTGAACCCGGGACCTCAGAACTGTGAGGCCAACGCTTTCCAAGAGCCCCACCGTTCCGCCCATTCAAGTCTTATGCCGTGATATTAGTCCAGTTTTTTTTGTTTGTTTTTTGTTTTTTTTTTACATGACCAATTCTGGGCACACAACATTGTGGAGTCTACCGGGAAAAACGACACGTAAGGAGTCAATAAACATCAGGAAATGAGGCGTGACAAATCGGTCGTGCTGCAGAACTTCCCGGATCGTAAAGACGGACGGGCACAGCTGCAACGTTCCAATAAGAGGTCCGTCGGGCGGACGGCTGCCGACGCTACGCTAACAATGAAATTCTGAGCCGGCGGTGCGATCGGTGAAAAGGAAGAAGGGGGGGAAAAGAAGAACAGCAAAAGAAGCCAGTTGGGAATAAAGGCGGAAGGAACGCGGGAGGCGAGGACGTTCATAAATCATCAGAACATCACGGCGCCGCCGAGACCGGATCACGCTGCAGCGCGACGAGCGCAACGCCGGCGGCTTTGGATTTGGAGCCGTTTGACTTTTGGGTTGTCTGCCATTTCGGACTTTTGGGTTGCACCTTTGACCTTTTTGGTCCATTCAACCGTCGGACTCTTTGACTTTTGGAGCTCTTTGATGCAAGCCTTCCGTTCTCGGTGCGACGCGCCAAAATCGTCGTCGCCCTCGTCGTGGTCAAACTCGACATTTCAAACACAGTGATGCCTCGCTTCTCGACCGCAACCCGTTCCTGAGAAGTGATTTTGTTCGTAAACCGAATCAATGTTCCCCATTACAATGAATGGAAAAAGAAATAATGCGTTCCAAGCCTAAAAAAAAAATGGCGTTTAAAATCATTTCTTTTAGCTTTTCCTGATAATAAACTGCATAGTAGAAATGCATGTATAGTTTAAATACTTTATTTAATAAAATAATTTAAGAAATATATTTATTTTTTGCTTAAAATGTATGCTTTAGTAGTAGAGTACGCTAGGCTGTAGCGACTCAGCCCCCAGCCTTGTAAACTTTTTTTATGAACAAAAGTGACATTTCCGTTTTTTTTTTTTTTTTTTGTTTTTTTTTTTTTTTCCCCTTTCGGGGGGCCTTCGAATAGACAAAAACAAAACGCGTCGCGGTTGGGTCAGCTGGTCTGGCCGCGCGCAATGTGTCATTTCCGGGTTTTGTCGGGGGGCGTTCGAGTAGCGATTTTTGTTCTGAAACAGAAGCAAAGAAATCTCAAAATTTTGGTTCAAAAACCGATTTGTCCGAAAACAGGGACGTTCGAGAAGCGCGTACTTTTCCTCTCGAGCGTTTCCTTCCGCTCCGGATCGACCGACGCGACGTTCTACTCGTCACGCCCACGCTCGGAAAGGTCGAACGCCACCTCTTCCTCATCTTCCTCTTCAGCGTCCTCTTGGCCCCTCAAACTGGCAACTTGCGGAGGCTCTGCCGAGAGTCGCGACCGTGCCGGCGAGCGGACGCGACCCTCGAGGAACACGCTGAAATATTCAAGCAAGTGAAACTGGGAACGGGTCGAAAGGGGGCAGTAACGCCAAGTCCATTAAATCTGATTCTGAACTCGAAGGCCTTCCAACAGCTTCTTCCCCCTTATTATTTATGATTCTATAGAATCTTATCATGACTCATGCTCTCACTGCGGCGGTTTCACCACTTTGCAAACTCTGCACATCAGTTGTTGACCAATGCTAGCTCGCTTCTCGAACTTGAGTCGCATCGGCGACATTTGCGCAATCGATATTGTCCCAGACTACCGCACGACTAGTTATTTTAATCTGCGTCCGTTCCTTGAAGTCTTAACACCCTTTGAACGATAATCATTGGACTAGCGCTAACAAAAAAAAGTTCTGTCAATTGGCTGTCGCTCTGCTGTGGTACTCAACATGCACGTCGTACTAAGGCGGCTCCGACAAAATTCCTTGTGTGTCGTTTACATACTTAAATAATAACAATAAAGATGATTCTGATTTACAGAAATAAAAATGGGTGTTTGTATACCTGATGATGAATATCATTGTTGATCATTACAATAATCATACATCCATCCATCCATTATCTACCACTTTTCCCGGGTCGGGTCGCAGGGGAAGTAGCTTCAGCAGGGATACCCAGACTTCCCTTTCCCCAGCCACTTCTTCCAGCTCTTCCGAAGGGATCCCGAGGCGTTCCCAAGCCAGCCGAGAGACACGGTCTCTCCGGCGTGTCCTGGGTCGTCCTCGGGGTCTCTTTCCGGTGGGACGTGCCCAGAACACCTCACCAGGGAGACGTCCGGGAGGCGTCCGGATCAGACGCCCCAGCCGCCTCATCCGGCTCCTCTCGATGCGGAGGAGCAGCGGCTTGACACTGAGCCCCTCCCTGATGACCTCACCCAGACACCCTGCGGAGGAAACTCGCCCGCTTGTATCCGGGATCTTGTTCTTTCCGTCGCGACCCACAGCTCATGCCCATAAGTGAGAGTAGGAATAATAATAATAATCATGCATACAATGAAAATATAAAGATGAATATTTAAAGCTATATAATAGCGTAAGTCGCGCGGCACGGTGGGGCAGCCGGTAACGTGTTGGCCTCACAGTTCTGAGGACCTGGGTTCAATCCCAGTCCCGCCTGTGTGGAGTTTGCATGTTCTCCCCAGACTCTAAATTGCCCATAGGTGTGATTGTGAGTGCGGCTGTTTGTCTCTACGTGCCCTGCGATTGGCTGGCGACTAATTTGGGGTGTACCCCGCCGCTCGCCCGTTGACAGCTGGGATAGGCTCCAGCACTCCCCGCAACCCTCATGAGGATAAGTGGCAAAGAAAATGGATGGATGGATAGAATTTCAACTTAATGTGAACGAATCAAAATACCAATGTACTCATTGAAAATACATTTTTTTCCTGTTTTTGCAAAAAAAAAAAAAAAAACAAGTTAGCTGTGAAACTCCTCTAAGCTCGTGTCTGTATGACTTTACTATACTGCCCCCGGTGGCAAAGGAGTGCACACCGGAAGTCCCCACAATGAATTAATCATGACACACAAACTCTTTCACGCTATTGAATCATATAATAAATAATAAAATTTTTATATACATTATATTGCTGTTCTCATTAAAAACATTTAATTTTCTTGTTTTTGAGGGGCAGGGAGGGCAAAACCAGTTGCAATATTTTGATACATTTCAAGACAATTTGTGTTTGTTTTAGTTGGAAAACACGATTGAGCTGGACTGGATTGTTTGGATCACATTAAATCATTTTTTTTTTTTTTAAGTCATCTTGAGCCCGATCTGCATTTTCCCGGGCAGTCTTGTTTGCGGATGACTTTGATTTTGCAATTAATTCGTTCGCTTCATTAGTTGGCTGCGCGGCTGTGTTTGCGTGTACGTCTCCTCATGTTCTTCAAAGACAAAATGAATCATAGAACATTAGATTGAAATCACTTTGATCCCGCAAAGAGGTCAGCGACCGCGCGCGCGCAAAATCGCAGGAAGTCAACACCGCCGTCGAGCCGACTTCAAAGCGACGGACGCAAACGTCGCAATCGCAAACTGAATGCGAGACAACGCCGGCCTCGACGGCGACGGCGAGGGAGGAAAACGCAACCGTCCAGAATTCCTTCATTTCGTGGCCGATCCTTCAAATCATCACCAAACTTTGACAATTCGGAACCTTCAGCCTGTCGAGTGGCTGGGGCAAATTCCCCGGAAGGGCTTCAAACCAAAATGGCCGACTTCCTGTCCAATTTCAGATCCATATCTTCCCTGAGACTTTTGGACATTTGCATCCAATTTCATGTCCATCCATCCATTTTCTTCGCCGCTTATCCTCACGAGGGTTGCGGAAGTGCTGCAGCCTATCCCAGCTGTCAACGGGCAGGAGGCGGGGTACACCCTGGACTGGTCACCAGCCAATCGCAAGGCACATCGAGACAAACAGCCGCACTCACAATCACACCGAGGGGCAATTTAGAGTGTCCAATTATCCATCCATTTTCTTCACCGCTTATCCTCACGAGGGTCGCAGGGAGTGTTGGAGCCTATCCCAGGTGTCAACGGGCAGGAGGCAGGGGTACACCCTGAACTGGTGGCCAGAGACAAACGGCCATTCACACTCGCAATCACACCTAGGGGCAATTTAGAGTGTCCAATTATCCATCCATTTTCTTCACCGCTTATCCTCACGAGGGTCGCAGGGAGTGTTGGAGCCTATCCCAGGTGTCAACGGGCAGGAGGCGGGGGTACACCCTGAACTGGTGGCCAGAGACAAACGGCCTTTCACACTCGCAATCACACCTAGGGGCAATTTAGAGTCTCCAATTATCCATCCATATTCTTCACCGCTTATCCTCACGAGGGTTGCAGGGAGTGTTGGATCTATGCGCAATCTAGAGTGTCCAAGTAATGGCGCATGTTTTGGGGATGTTGGAGGAAATTGGAGCGCCCGGAGGAAACCCACGCAGGCACGGGAGGAACATGCAGACTCCACACAGGTGGGTCCGGGTTCGAGCCCGGGACCTCAGAACTGTGAGGCCAACGCTTTCCAGCTGCCCCACCGTGCGTCACCTTATGACGTACATGTCCACCCAAATTTAATCCGGATCGTTGGAAGTGGGGGGACGTCTTGAGTGCTAAAACGCTCGCTTTCGAATCGATTGCAACCGGCCGCTCCGTTGAGGACACGACATTTTCTTAACTCCACAAAATGGCCGACTAACCGATTTTCGGTATGCGATCTCGAGACTTTTTCTTGCATCTTTTTATATTAAACGTGCCAATTAGGGTCAATTTCGCGTGAATTGCTTAAACTGGTTCTGGGGAGGTGGGGTGGGGTGTCGGGGGGGGGGGGGGTCCGACTTTGATTGAATTGATTTATTAAACAATTTTGATTCAGTGAAGTTTTGACACATGCGCAAAAACTCACCAGCGACGCAGAGGCCGAAGCGCCACATCTCATCGCAGAAGGTGTCGGGGCTCTCGAGCGGCTGCCCCCCCGCCGCCGTCGCCGCTGCTCTTCCTCCCTCCCTCCTCTTCTTCCTCGGCGACATCCTCGTCATCATCTTCATCACGCGCTCCACTCGGTCCATCCCGACCCGGCGCGACTTTCTCTTCCTCGGACGACGAGACGCGGTCGACTGGAGCTTTTTGAGCTTCGGGGCTTTGAGGACGGGAGATGCTTCGGATGTTACGCCCTCCTCCCCGCCCGTGCGCGCGTTTCTACCTCCACCCCCGCATCCGGAATCGTGAACTCTCAGTTTCCCTCCATACAAAAAAAAAAAAAAAAGTCATGATGTTCAGGGCCACTGCTGAACTGGCAAAATGGGCAAAATATCTCCTGGAGTTCTGGGTCATGTTTGCATTTTTTTTTTGGGGGGGGGGGGTTGTTTGTTTGTTTTTTAAGATCAGTTGCCCCACCCCCACACCCCCAAAAAAGTCAATTTCATATAGCAACGTGGAATTTGCTAGTCCAGTCGGTCATGAGCAGACCGATAAAAAAAGTCTCAAGAAGCTCAGCTGGAAAAGACAGGAAGTCGGCCATCTTGGTTTGGGGATGTCCCCGTAATTGGCCAGTTGCCCCATTTATCAGTTTGCCGTAGCAATCTAAAATTTGGTCGAAAAGTTCACCATAAGCCAAAAAGTCTGAAGAAGCCGCGCTTGAAGACAAACAGGAAGTCGGCCATCTTGGTTTGGGGATGCCCCCGTAATTGGACTTGCCCCATTTATCAGTTTGCCATAGAAATCTGAAATTTGGTTGAAAAGTTCGTCATGAGTACGCATGCCAAAAAGTCTTTATAGACAAACAGGAAGTCGGCCATCTTGGTTTGGGGATGCCCCCGTAATTGGACTTGCCCCATTTATCAGTTTGCCATAGAAATCTGAAATTTGGTTGAAAAGTTCGTCATGAGTACGCATGCCAAAAAGTCTTTATAGACAAACAGGAAGTCGGCCATCTTGGTTTGGGGATGCCCCCGTAATTGGACTTGCCCCATTTATCAGTTTGCCATAGAAATCTGAAATTTGGTTGAAAAGTTCGTCATAGGTATGCAGGCCAAAGAGTCAGAAGAAGTCACGCTCGAAGACAAACAGGAAGTCAGCCATTTTGGTTTCGAGTCACCATCGTCCACCCGGAAATTCAGCCCCCAAAAGACAGATTCAGGTATCGTGAGGGGACCCCAACACAAGTATTTAGAAGCCACGCCTGAAAAAAAAAAACCAAAAACGTCAAGTCTGCAGTTTTCTTCGCCAGCGACCGTCGTCAGCAATTTTCAGGTGTCCTTCAAAGACGAAGCGGCTGACGCAAGGTTTTGAAATTGTGCTGACTCGTCTGTCACCTGCTTTTGCTCGATTCGTTGAAATCTTAACGTCCAGCTTCGGCCCGCTTGACGGCCAAACAAAAGTGACCTGGCGGGGATGGTGTGGGGGGGGACTTCGACAGACGGGCCAGGTGGGACGCCGTCGTTTGTCGTCGCTGTCGGCCGCTAGCGCAAAATCAGACGCTGGGGAACTTAGCGACGTTTCTTGCGCCGACGCGAAACTTCGTCGGGACAAACACACTATTGTGGAAAGCAGCCGATGAGGAGAACCACATGCTGCTTCAACACCCTCAACCGCGTGTTACGTACGCACCCTACACAAAACACAACAGACATTCCCATTAGCACGAACACGCAAAAATGCATGTATGAAGCATGTGTTGCCATGGCAACAGAGCAAATGGCAGAGTGCGTCGGTGGTGTACAACCAAAGTTAAATGGGTCACACAAACAAGAAAAAAAAGAACACTTGTGTGGATTGTTCTTTGGCCAGGTGTGTGTGTCTATGGGGGAGGGGGGGGGGTGAAATTCATGGTTGTCTTGTTTTGTTGTTATTTGTCATTGTTTATCTTGGTGCCGGCGCTGGAGGTTCGGTGCGCCAAAGCTGGAAGATTTCAACAGAATTGATGCACACGCACGAATGGGGACTTGTGCCGAGTCTGTGGCGCCCTCTCGTGGTCAAAGCTCACAAAAAATAATCCAACGTGACGACCAAAGTTTGCGGGCTCACTTGTTCATCCAGTGCTGGAGGTCAAACATGGCAAATAATGATTATCGCCGCTTCAAATGTGTGCCATCAATTTTTTTTTTTTTTGGGGGGGGGGGGTCGAACCCTTCATTGCAATTTTGGTCTGCCTCAGACTGCAGTTATGATTGTAAACAGAAATGTTTAAGCACTTTGTTACATAACAGCATGCGCAAAGCGGATGGAGTTCTGAAATCAGTTCGGTTTCTTGTAAAAGGAATGTGGTAACAAATCTAGTCTCATTTTCTGCAATTTATTACTGATTCTGTAGGACAATTTTCACGCATATGATTTACTTCCAGAGGCCACATACAGCCCGAATCCGGCCCCCGGGGCCTCGCCTTTGACACCGGTGGGTCACAACAATGCCGGCGTTAAAGGAAACAAGATCATCATCAACTTTGACTGACGAACCCACCCGGCAAAACAAGCAACCAACAAACCGAACGCATTCCTGGTAAGGTGTTCTGTCCCCGTCCCACCAGGAGGAGACCCCAATATAATAATTATATATATATAATAATAATAATAAGTTAGTCAAGCATTCGGTTGGTTCGTCACTTTTTAGTTAGTTGGGTGGATTTTTTATCAGATGTTCAAATAGGATAGCAGTCAGTTCATCCATCCATTTTCTTCACCGCTTATCCTCACAAGGGTCACGGGGAGTGCCGGAGTCTTTCCCAGCTGTCAACGGGCAGGAGGCGGGGCAGACCCTGAACTGGTCGCCAGCTTTCGCAGGGCACATAGAGACAGACAACAGTCGCACTCACAATCACACCGAGGGCAATTTAGAGTGTCCAATTATCCATCCATTTTCTTCACCGCTTATCCTCACGAGGGTAGATTCCTCACTTAACCTACCGTGCACGTTTTGGGGATATGGGAGGAAACCGGAGTACCACGCAGGCACGGGGAGAACATGCAAACTCCACACAGGGGGGCGGGATTGAACCCGGGTCCTCAGAACTGTGAGGCCAACGCTTTCCAGCTGAGCCACCGTGCCGCCCTACTTGCAACATGAATTTGTCAAAAATATATAGTTTGGCTAATACTGTACTACATTTTGTACGACATACTTTTTGTCTTAGTTTTGCAAGACGACGTCGACGGGGAAAAAACTCAAATAAAAATTTAAAGCACGAAGCACGTTGGCCTCACAGCTCTGAGGTCCCGGGTTCGATCTCGGACCCGCCTGTGTGGAGTTTGCACATTCTCGCCGTGCCTGTGTGGGTTTTCTCCGGGTAGTCCGGTTTCCCGCCTCCCAAAACATGCAACATTAATTAGACACTCTAAATTGCCCATAGGTGTGATTGTGAGTGCGGCTGTGCCCTGCGATTGGCTGGCGACCAGTTCAGGGTCTACCCTGGCTGCCTCCTGCCTGTCGACACCTGGGATAGGCTCCGGCGCACCCCGCGACCCTTGTGAGGATAAGCGACTAAGAACATGGGTGGATGGATAAAGCGCAAAGAAAAAAAAAAGTGTATGGCACAAGTGCACGCTGACAAATTTGCACAAGGGCACTAAAGGACGACCCGGCATGACAACGATGCCTTTTGAACATCTCGGCCATGGAAATTCTGCAAATACTTTGCGCGCGCGCGCGGGTGTGCGTTTGTTTTGTTTGCCTCGAGGCGCTCAGTCGGCGCAGATGCTAACGCGGACCGACTGGCTGCCATCTTGCTCCGCTTTACTTGCTCTATCGCGCGTGCACGCGCTCCGTTGCAGACGATGACACGAATCGCGTCGGTGGAGGCGTCAGCCAAATATCCATTGATGGAAAAAGAGCAACAAAAAATAAAAAAATAAAAAATCCCATCATGGCTGCCGCCTCAGTTTTTTTTTTTTTTTTTTTCAAAATCTGTGAACGTAAAAATATCAAGTCGATTGCATCATTTCGCCGCTGTGATAATCGATGGCGTCACATTGGCACTCGCGCCTTCGATGATGAAAGACCGATACATAATGATATGAAAGAATGGGACAATTGGGGGAAAAGGAGAAAAAAATAGAATCATATTTATTGGTTGGTGGGGGTAAGGCACGTGATGACAAGAAAAAAAAATCTGAATTATATTGGAAAAAAAGTACACATTCACATTTTATAAGAAAATATAAACCACCCATCCATCCATCCATTTTCTTAGCTGCTTATCCTCACGAGGGTCGCGGGAGTGCTGGAGCCTATCCGAGGTGTCAACGGGCAGGAGGCGGGGCACACCCTGAACTGGTCACCAGCCAATCGGAGGGCACATCGAGACAAACAGCCGCAGTCACAATCACACCTAGGGGCAATTTAGTGTGTCCAATTCATGTTGCGCGTTTTTGGGAGGCGGAGGGAAACCGGAGTACCCGGAGAAAACCCACGCAGGCACGGGGAGAATATGCAAACTCCGCACTGGCGGGATCGAACCCGGGACCCCCGAACTGTGAGGCACCGTGCCGCCAAAAGTAAACCATATGATAAAAATAAAATCTGACTTTTATGATAAAAAGATAATTTGACAAAAATATTCATTTTAGGAGATATTGTTTCAACTCAGGAAAACTATTCTTTAGTTATGTTATGAAAATAAAGATTTAAAGTTTTTATAGGGGCAAAAACCTTTTTACAAAATTATATGTATTAAATATATGATATGGTGAGAATAGTTAAAATAATTACAATTCTGTGACAATCAAGTCATAATTTTGCAAGAATGAAACACTAGTGTTGAGTCGATTAAAAATCATAATTTCAACATACAGATTTTCATTTTGAAAGTTCATAATCTTACATTTATATACATACAAGTTTGTAACTTTTAACTTAATTCAATGTGATTAATTAATTAATTGCCTAATTAATTGGGTAGTTAGCTAATTAATTAATTATTTAGTAATTAATTAATTATTTTAACTGAGGAATGTGAACAAATTTATATTGATGGGGTTAAAATTATTGGTCGTATAGCACAATCATAAAAAAAAAATCTGTATTGTATCTGTCGTATTGGCTCCCTATTGTTGTGGCCACCCTCTGTAAATGTACACCGAATATCGCTAAATATACACGTCGTATGTACATATTGTGTATCGAATACATCCTATCGACTGGAAACGACGTTTGTGGCTGTCAGCATAAAAAAAAACAAAATAAAAAAAACAGCGAGCGAGGGCGAGAAATCGATCGCGCGTCTCGACGAGTCGGCCGGGAGGCATCGACGCCGCAAAATGGCAGCTCCTTGTCGGCCATCTTCTTTCAGATTGATGACGAAGATGAGTGTTGTTACGGGGGAAAATGGCTGCCCAGGCGTGTGAGCTGCTGAAAAAAATTATAATTCAAAATAAATAAATACAATATATTTGGAAAAACTTTTTCATGTCAACAGGAAACGATTTACTCGGATTACGAGTATACGATACAATTCCAAAAGTTACATTTCACTTCCTTCACAGTACCACTGCACAAATCCGTAGCGTAGCTTCACAACGGTAAAATAAAATCCAAAACCGTTATGAGGCGATATCGCACACGATACAATAATGTGATACAATTTATGAGTTATGATTGCACACATTTTGTACCGTACGTACGATATGATTCATCGCAATCATGAAACGATACTCGACGCTACAAAATGCTTCCTCCCGAATACGTTAATCCATTTTTTTTAAACCTGTGAAAATCCAAATATAATTGACGCAGATTATATTTGTGAATACTTACTGCTAAAAAAAAAAATGTTTTTTTTTTTAAATATAAATATGCAAATCCTCAAAACTGCAAAAGCAGTCCGATTACGATTCAATGCGATTCTCTACCACTTGATTCACTCCAACTACGACGAAATACGATTCGGTCCAATCGGTTGTCCGTCTCGTTTTGACAAAAAAAAAAAAAAAAAAGAGAAAAAAATCATATTTCAAATTTCACAAGAAGGAAATTTCTTTCCCGCCCGAGCCCGTCGAGTCCTCTTAACGAACGGAATTGGAACGTCGCAAACTGTTCCGCCGGTGCGGCTAAACGGGAACAAAACAGCCGCGTCTTGGTGATTATGCAAATTGGTCTCCCGGCGGCTCTCGTGATGTAACGCGAAGAAACGCAAACGCAACGACGGCGTGCTTTGATTTCCTTTATTATGACTATTATTATTATTATTATTATTATTTGTGGTTCGTGTGTCAGTTTTGCACTTGATAGGATTATTGTTGCTTTCGGGTGTCGCGCCGTGGGGTGGAGGAAGATGGACGGGGAGGGGGGACCATCATATTTACGTCATGAATCATATTTCCAATAATCATATCGACAAGGTGCTCACCGGTTATTGCGCTTCACCTTTTACCCTCATTGGATTACTATTACTACATTACATACTATTACTATTACATTACTATTCATCTTACGGTGAATTCATGTGGACATAAAAAATAATATTAGCACCTCACATGCTTATATTTGACTCGTATTAGTCAAAAATGCTTTTAAAAAAAACTTCTCATATCTGCTGACACTGCTCTCATATGAACAATTAAAAGGCTAAAAGAAATACTACTCAAACACACACAATTTAAATCCTCTCATGCATACTATTCTAATACTCACACATAAAACTCATACAAACTATCACATCACTCACGCAAACAGTTATAATCCCAACATAAATACTCGTCAAACACACACAATTTAAATGCGCTCATACACACTATTGAAATACTCACACAAAAACACTCATACAAACTATCACAGCACACACAAAAACAATTTAAATGCTCATACATTCTACTCAAACGTTTACACATACAAATGAAATGCTCTCATACATACTATTCAAATACTCACACAAAATAGTCATTCAATCTATCCAGGCACTCACACAATTAGAATGCTAACATAAATACCACTCAAACACACATAATTGAAATGCTCTCATACATACTACTCAAATCTCATGAATACTATTCAAATACTCACACACACACAAAAAACACTCTCATACAACCTATCACAGAACTCACGCAAACAATTATAATCCTAACATAAATACTACTCAAACACACACGATTTAAATGCGCTCATACATACAACTCCAACACACAGGAAATGCTCTCACAACTACTATTCACTCACCTGCAAAATTCAAATTGTCATACATACTACTCAAAGACACACAATTCAAATGCTCTCATACATACTATTCAAATGCATTAATAGCTTGATGAAACACTCTCCCACATATTATTGAAACGCTCTCACACACACTGCAGAAACATTATCATACTACACTGCTGCAGCGCTCTCATGCAAACCGCTGCATTTAAAACCACTCACACGCAAACTCCGACTTCCATACGATTCTCTCCGGCGACGACCCTGGCATATACAGCGCAAAGACCACTCGCGCCGTTAATTTCCACACCGCGACTTAGTTTTAACGACCGAATCCAGCGCGCGAGTCCCGTTGGACTGCCAAGCGCAGACGAAGCGGCGATTTACAGCAGGCCCCCGAAGGCAGCATCTCATTGAGCGGATGAGGCCTACAAGTCATTCATCACGCCTGAAAAGGCGGCGTGCACGCGCGTTCGTATCTGCCGCCGCCCGAGCCTTCCGCGGGAGCAGCGGGCCGAACATTTCCATTCCGCTCACGCGTCTCGCGCACGTCGGAACACGCGCAAGACGCCGAACGACACAAAAGATTTGCTCCGGTTTCTCCCGTGGGACCCAAAAAAAATGAATGAAATTGTGCTAGCATCAAATAGTCCAAGATTTGGAGCGTGAACAGCCGCGCGCTAGTTAGCACTTCGAGGGGGAAAATCATGAAGTGACGACAATAAAATAAACGACACCAAGTTGTCACTTGGCACGTCGAATCAAAATTTCACGAATAATCAAACTACAGCTCATTTCCAATCATCTCAAATCTCTTTCGGAACAATTTGGAAGGCCCTCACGGCGTCCAAAATGTCGACTTGTCTGTGTCGCGAAGGACCGCGGCGGGCAGATTCGAACTCAGAACCTCGGGAGTGTGAGGCAGAAGCACCGACCGCTGCCATGAAAACAAACGTGCGAGGCAAGCGTGACCCCGGGCGGCGCTCGTAAATCCGAGCCCCGCCTGATGTGAGGGAACGCCGTGCCGCCGAACGCAATCGGCTCGGGAGCTCGACGGACGCCCGAGCGCGCCAGGGGAGGCGAAAGACATAAAAAGGAGGAAGAGGAGCGAGCCAGCCGCCGCGTGACTCATCGTCAGATCCAATTACGACTGAAGCCGCGTCACCGCCGCTAACGGCTACTCGCCCTCTTCACGCATCCCGCGCACGGCACAAAAGACACACAACTCGCGCGCGCTGTCGTGTGGCTCGGAAAGCGGCGCGTTCGCATATGAATCCAAGGCTCTATTCTTATTTCCGTTAGCCCTCCTATGGCATTTCGTGCATTCGTTGGGACGAAGCTAGCGAACGTCGCTCGGAGTCAAACGTGTGGCTTGCCCACAGGCACAAGATTAGCGACTACATTAAAGGCAAATTCCGGTGGTTTGCATGAACAATGTATCCAACACGTCATGTGATATGTACTCTATTTTGACACTATGATGTTAAATCCTCTCTCATTTACAAGTATTTTGAGAAGATTTTTATCGCCAAATACGAATTTTCAGGGGCGCTGCCATTTTTGCGAGTCACGTGACCTACGTGGGCAGATGCGACGCGTTACATGCCGCAACAAAGGCTCGATTACATTGATCGGGAAGACGGAGGAATACTTCCATACAGATTTGAAACTGTGGCTGGTATTAATGTTGAATATTCAAATGGTTTTTCGGGCAGAATGATGCGGAGTCTGACTACTCGGAGGCCTGCGCGCGGAAAGAACCCACGGAGCTCCGGGCCGGCAGCGGCGGATGGTTCTTCGGACGGTAATGACGCGGAGCCTGACGAGCGAGCTCCGGCGCCGGGCCGCGAGGCGAGTTTCGGCGGCGGAGGTCGTTAGCGTCGAACGCCGGAGCTGGGCTAAAGATTTCCGTCACCACCGAAGCTCGGCTAACGGCATCCCCGGACGCCAAAGCTCGGCTAACGGCCTCCCCGGATGCCGGAGCTCGGCTAACGGCCTCCCCGGCTGCCGAAGCTCAGCTAACGCCCTCCCCAGACGCTGAAGCGAGGCTCGCAGCCCGCTGCCTGAGCTCGCTCGTTAGACTCCGCGTCATTCCCGTCCAAAGATCCATCCGAATATTCAATAATATTTACAGCCACAGGTTGAAATCAGTATGGAAGTATTCCTCCATCTTCCCGATCAACCAATACTGCTATTTCTTCACCAGATGAGGATAAATCCGAGAAATCGGCGCTGGCCATAAATGGTGTCCCATGCAATCGAGCGTTTGGAACGGCACGGTACACGTCACATCCGCGCACGTAGGTCATGTGACTCACGAAAATGGCAGCCCCCCTGAAAATTCTTAATTGGCGATAAAAACACGATTAAATGAGAGAGGGTTTAACATCATATTGTCAAAATAGAGTACATATCACATGACCTGTTGGATACATTGTTCATGCAAAGTACTGGATTTCCCCTTTAACGTAGCTGAAACGGTCTCGCCACCATCGTAGTGCCGATTGAACGGCCGCTGGTTCCAAACCGTGCAAACCGTGACAGGGACTCACCATCAGTATTTGCATGAACACGGAGAACTGCTACAACGGCGAATTTTCATGCCGGTCACGTCAAAAATAACTAAGACGTTAGCATTTGAAATAAATTCACACGGTACGATATCGCATTGTTGCTGTGTAAAAGCTTTGCGAATGTCTTTTGTGCAGCAAACATTGGGATTTGGGTGCCGTGACGCAGCCCTGCACGCAAATCCAGCCCTGGGCTCCATGTCGGGTTTTTGCTGTCGTGGGCGACGGCTGAACCGCTTTGAACATTTTTGGAAATAAACGCAAAAAAGGCTTATCAAATGCAACGGTTCTCTGGCGGCGGAATGGGGGGTTCGGTGCCTTGCTGAAGGGCAGCCAGGGGAATTTCATTCAAGCGTCGCCACTGCCATCATGAAGATAATTTGCCAGATGTTTTTTGGTTCGTTGCCCCCCCACCCCCACCCCACCCCCTCCAATGGTGGCTCACAGTCAGCTATATAAAAAAATACAATCAATTTATGGCCGATGACAGTCATAAAGCAGAAATCAGAGGAAGACGGCGGGCCTGCAGATGAGCCAGAGTGCAAAAACCTCAACGCTGACCTTGTGAGTCGTTTGACAGAGCGCAGACACAAATATGAAAATATGAATTTAGGATTAGTTGGCCAACGGCAACTGTCACCTAATAGCTTCGGCGGCGGAAAACTGCAAACAGAAGCCTGCATGCGGTCAAAACGCGCACAAAAAAAAGTCTTGCTTCACAAATGAGTTCAAGTGTTCACATCTCCAATCGTCTGTCCCAATCGGAACCAATGAAAATGCTGCTAATCCGTTCCAGCCTGTCCACGCAAAAGCTTTTTGTTTGTAATCTGGAAAGTTACAGGGAAAAAAAACCATCAAAGCCTGGTAACGTCATATCGTTCACCTTCGAAAGTATTAAGTTCAGTACTACAAGTTTCAGGTACAAGTGTAACTGATGTTAAAACACAAATGCAGTATCCTGTTTTGTTATAAAATAAAACGAGCACGATACATATCACATTCTAATGTGAAGTGTGAAATTCATCACGTTAGAATGCAATAAATTTCATCCTGTGATGTAAAAGTAAGTCTCTTTCGGCTTGTCCCGTGAGGAGTCACCACAGCGTGACATCTCATATGACAAGCTTCATATTTGAAGTGAGAAATTTTCATGTTGTAATGTGCTAAGTTCAATTTACAGTCCTGAAGGGTTTCACGTAGTAACGTGATAAATTTCCCATTTTAATGTGTTAATTACACAAATATCAAGCTAAGATTCAAGTTCTAATGCTAAAATGATCACGTTATAACTTGATAGTACTCGTTAGAAACGTCACGCTTACGTTGCTACGCCACACGGGGAGGATTGGAAACCGCAACCTCAGAAGCGGGAGGCAGACGGCAGAACAAACGCGAGCTCACCTGGGACGACGCGCGCATGCGCACGTCACACGACGCCCGAAGTGGAACCAGCGCTCCGCACGGCACGCCACGCGCACTCGAACATGCGCGCGGTGTCACGTCGAGCGCGCGCACGCCCGCCCGCGTCGTTTGCCAGGTCGATTCCATCCTACCGTCCTCGTGCACCCGCCGCAGGCAGAAGGCGAGCTTCCTCCGCCACGCCGGCATCATGATGAGGATGAGGAGGGGGGGGTCGACGAAGATGAGGGGAAGTCCGGGAGCTGGCTCAGCAAAACGACCCCCCTCCCCCCTCACACTCGCTGCGTCGCGGCAGGATGAAGACGAGGACGAAGCGACGACGGTCGCCGCCGAGACCCGGGGACCGCTGCGGCACCCCCGCCCCCACCCCCACCCCCACCCCTTCCGACAATGTGGTTTCTGCCTCTCTCACACTTTTTTTTTTTTTTTTTGCCCTTTGCGCAAGTGGAATAACGACAGAACAACGAACCCCCGCATAGTTGCGCGTTGTTGTAAAACTTTGCTTTTTCCGTGCTCGCACTCAGTCGAAAGCAACGTGGAATCAGATTTGTGCCACAAAAAAATTTTAAAAATGTCGTTTTTTTTCCCCCCGCAATTCAAAACGTTTAGTGTGAATCTTATTTTTTTTTTTTTTTGCACGTTTGAAATTTAAATTTTGTGTGAATCTCTTGGGTGGAAATCTGGGTTGGAGTAACTATGGAGCAGTCAGTTGAGGATCTTCTTCCAATTTAATTTTACATCAAGGGGCAGCCGAATAATTGATATGAACCCTTTTCTAAATAATCTGCTGGAGTTTTGCCGATCAAACTCCAATTTTCTCATCGGTCAGTAAACGCCGTTCACGGTGTCGGGAGTCACTCCGATTGATTTTCCTTGCGCCGTTTGTCCACTAGATGGCGTCTGACGCCGCCCAGTCCAATATCTTTCCTGAGAGAACGAGTTGTCTAACCCTAACCCTAACCAAAAAAAAAACAAAAAAAAAAAGACTGGATTGGCCACCAAAACTGAAGTCGCCATCCGCCATCTTGATACTCCCAAAACAACCGTGCCGACCTGTGCGTTAATTGCTAGTTTAGTGGCTGTGGAAAACATTCCACAGGTAAGTTGTTAAAGTTTGTTTGTAAATTTTTTTTTTTTTTTTCTTTCTGATGAGCTTAATTCACTTGAACAAAGTTTTGTTTGCGGTTGTTGTTGACTGTTCACTCTCTGCTTCGCCTTTATAGGCCGACGGTTTTTCGCGAAAAAGCGATGTCAATATTTTCCCAAACTTTATCAATGGATAAGCAAGAAAACACATTTTCTATTACATTTGGGATGAATTTCATAAAACAGAACTCTGCAATTTGATTTTCCATTTCTCTGTCTGAAATAGGACGTCGCAGAGACGACAAATGAACAATGCGTTTAGCAAGTATTTTCCCATTGTGAGTCCTTATTTACAAAAATATGACTTAAAATCTTATGTTTTTATGACAAAAAAATGCTTGGTTTTTTTTCGACGTTATGATGACAGTGCTTCACATCGTATTTTGCGAAAAGTTAACATGTCACGGAAATTGGGCCCTAAGTAATATGCAAGGTTTCTTGCTAGTCAGGGTGTTCTTTCCTTTGCACTTCGCCTTTTTTGGCTTCTTCTTCTTCTTTTCCTTTCGGCTTGTCCCGTTAGGGGTCGCCACAGCGTGTCATCTTAGCCTATCTCCTGCATCTTCCTCTCTAACCCCAACTGCCCTCATGTCCTCCCTCACAACATCCGTCAACCTTTTCTTTGGTCTTCCTCTCACTCTTTTGCCTGGCAGCTCCATCATCAGCATCCTTCTACCAATATACTCACTCTCTCGCCTCTGAACATGTCCAAACCATCGAAGTCTGCTCTCTCGAATCTTGTCTCCAAAACATCCAGCTTTGGCTGTCCCTCGAATGAGCTCATTTCTAATCCTATCCAACCTGGTCACTCCGAGCGAGAACCTCAACATCTTCATTTCTGCCACCTCCAGTTCAGCTTCCTGTTGTTTCTTCAGTGCCACCGTCTCTAATCCGTACGTCATGGCCGGCCTCACCACTGTTTTACAGACTTTGCCCTTCATCCTAGCAGAGACTCTTCTGTCACATAACACACCAGACACCTTTCGCCAGCTGTTCCAACCTGCTTGGACCCGTTTCTTCACTTCCTGACCACACTCTCCATTGCTCTGGATTGTTGACCCCAAGTATTTGAAGTCGTCCACCCTCGCTATCTCTTCTCCCTGTAGCCTCACTCTTCCCCTCTACTTTTCTCATTCACGCACATATATTCTGTTTTACTTCGGCTAATCTTCATTCCTCTCCTTTCCAGCGCATGTCTCCATCTTTCTAATTGTTCCTCTGCATGCTCCCTGCTTTCACTGCATATGACAATATCATCTGCGAACATCATGGTCCAAGGGGATTCCAGTCTAACCTCATCTGTCAGCCTATCATTACCACTGCAAACAGGAAGGGGCTCAGAGCTGATCCCTGATGCAGTCCCACCTCCACCTTAAATTCCTCTGTCACACCTAAGGCACACCTCACCATTGTTCTGCTGCCATCATACATGTCCTGTACTATTTTAACATACTTCTCTGCCACACCAGACTTACGCATGCAGTACCACAGTTCCTCTCTTGGTACTCTGTCATAGGCTTTCTCTAGATCCACAAAGACACAATGTAGCTCCTTCTGACCTTCTCTGTACTTTTCCACGAGCATCCTCAAGGCAAATAATGCATCTGTGGTACTCTTTCTAGGCATGAAACCATACTGTTGCTCGCAGATACTTACTTCTGTCCTGAGTCTAGCCTCCACTACTCTTTCCCATAACTTCATTGTGTGGCTCATCAACTTTATTCCTCTATAGTTCCCACAGCTCTGAACATCCCCTTTGTTCTTAAAAATGGGAACTAGAACACTTTTCCTCCATTCTTCAGGCATCTTTTCGCCCGCTAGTATTCTGTTGAATAAGTTGGTCAAAAACTCCACAGCCATCTCTCCAAATTGCTTCCATACCTCTACCGGTATGTCATCAGGACCAACTGCCTTTCCATTTTTCATCCTTTGTAGTGCCTTACTGACTTCCCCCTTAGTAATCACCCTTACCTGCCGCACTTCCTTCCCATCTCTATCCCTCTGTCTGGCCAACCTGTAGAGATCCTTTTCTCCTTCTTTCGTGTCCAACCTGGTGTACATGTCTTCATATGCCTCTTGTTTAGCCTTTGCCACCTCTACCTTTGCCCTACGTCGCATCTCGATGTACTCCTTTCGCCTCTCCTCAGTCCTCTCAGTAACCCACTTCTTCTTCGCTAATCTCTTTCCTTGTATGACTCCCTGTATTTTGGGGTTCCACCACCAAGTCTCCTTCTCCCCTTTCCTACCAGATGACACACCAAGTACTCTCCTGCCTGTCTCTCTGATCACCTTGGCTGTCGTCGTCCAGTCTTCCGGGAGCTTCGGTTGTCCATCGAGAGCCTGTCTCACCTCTTTCCGGAAGGCCGCACAACATTCTTCCTTTCTCAGCTTCCACCACATGGTTCTCTGCTCTACCTTTGTCTTCTTAATCTTCCTACCCACTACCAGAGTCATCCAACACACGACCATCCTATGCTGTCGAGCTACACTCTCCCCTACCACTACTTTACAGTCAGTAACCTCCTTCAGATTACATCGTCTGCACAAAATATAATCTACCTGCGTGGTTCTACCTCCGCTCTTGTAGGTCACTATGTGTTCCTCCCTCTTCTGGAAATAAGTGTTCACTACAGCCATCTCCATCCTTTTTGCAAAGTCCACCACCATCTGCCCTTCAAAGTTCCTTTCCCGGATGCCGTACTTACCCATCACTTCTTCATCGCCCCTGTTTCCTTTACCAATATGTCCATTACAATCTGCACCAATCACAACTCTCTCGCTGTCTGGGATGCTCAGAACTACTTCATCTAGTTCCTTCCAGAATTTCTCTTTCAACTCTAGGTCACATCCTACCTGTGATGCATAGCCGCTAACCACATTATACATAACACCCTCAATTTCAAATTTTAGTCTCATCACTCGATCTGATACTCTTTTCACCTCCAAGACATTCTTAGCCAGTTCTTCCTTTAAAATAACCCCTACTCCATTTCTCTTCCCATCTACTCCGTGGTAGAATAATTTAAACCCTGCTCCCAAACTTCTAGCCTTACTACCTTTCCACCTGCTCTCTTGGATGCACAGAATATCAACCTTTCTCCTAATCATCATGTCAACCAACTCCTGTGCTTTTCCTGTCATAGTCCCAACATTCAAAGTCCCTACACTCAGTTGTAGGCTCTGTGCATTCCTCTTTTTCTTCTGACGCTGGATCCGGTTTCCTCCTCTTCTTTGTCTTCGACCCACAGTAGCTGAATTTCCACCGACGCCCTGCAGGTTAGCAGTGCCGGGGGCGGGCGTTGTTAACCCGGGCCACGACCGATCCGGTATGGGATTCTTTAGATGAACGCTCATATTTGTTTGGCACAGTTTTTACGCCGGAAGTCGAATTAAAAATCCTTCATGTTACCAGAACTGAAAAAAATGTCAAGCTCACACGCCCAGTTTTAATTCTACATGCCAAAATTTGAGGAAAAACACCGGCATAATCCAACCTGTATACAGTGTCCTCCACAGGTTTTGGGAGTACCAAGATGGCGGCCAACTGGCTTCACCCAATCAACATACCGATCGATGTGTAAACGCTATCCACTCTTGTGCAAGTTCTCGGTGGCGGCGGGGTTACCTCCCCCCCCAATGCTCATTGAACAAACTTGGTGCTTTGGCGCCATCTATGGGAACTGACTTGACACTCACCTGTCTCAAAAAGCTGAGACGCACGAAATCTGTTGGCCACGAAACTCTTCAATTCACCTCAACGTACTTGCGCACAAGATGGCAGCAAAGCAATACTTCGGTCCAAAAGAAACTCCTTAGTACCAAAGATGAACCAAGTAAGATAAAAATGTGTGTCCAATTTTATTATAATTGTGCAAGCAACAGAATTAAAAATGACGGCTAACTTATAACAAAGTTGAAAATAGAAAATTGTCTACAACAATTTAAGACTATGTTTTAGTGGACCCTCGCATACATTTCAAAAATGTTTTTTTCTTGAACTGAATTTGGGGGATTTGGGACTATACTGTATTATCCATTTTCTTTGCCGCATATCCCCAAGAGGGTCGCGGGGAGCGCTGGAGCCTATCCCAGCTGTCAACGGGCAGGAGGCGGGGTATACCCTGAACTGGTCGCCGGCCAATCACATGGAGACAAACAGCCACACTCAAAATCACACCTAGGGGCAATTTAGAGTGTCCAATTAATGTTGCATGTTTTTGGGATGTGGGAGGAAAACGGAACGCCCGGAGGAAACCCACCCAGGCACGGGGAGAACATGCAAACTCCACGCAGGTGGGTCCGGGATCGAACCCGGGACCTCAGAACTGTGAGGCCAACGCTTTACCAGCTGACCCACCGTTCCACCCTATACTGTATTATTTTCAATGTAATTACATTGGGCGTGAATTTCATGCGGATTTTCAATGAAATTTACACCCCAAACAAATTCCAAAAAACCATCAGGGTCACGCACAAGAATCTACATTTCATATTTAGAAACTGCAGTGCTAATAATTGGAGTCGTAAAGCGAGATGTTTAGCGTGTGCTGTATCTGCTGCGGTCTGGAGCCTCGGCGGTCTTGACGAGCAGCCTCGTCGGCGAAGAGCGGCCCTCGCAACGCCTGCCGCCTGCGGCGCAAAACGAGGCGCGGATGGGAACGCCCGTCCGGCTCGCGGTCGGAGGGACGCGTCGCTACTCACCCGAGTCGCGGACGACGTCCAGGACCGAGCGCTGACCCAGTCTGCGGGACGCGGGACGGCCGAGGTGAGGAAGGGCAAACAAGCGGGAGAAGACGGGCGCGTCCGGTGGGCCTCACCTGTCTTCCTCGCCTTCCAGCAGCTTCCTGTAGGTGGCGATCTCAATGTCCAGAGCCAGCTTGAGGTTCATCAGGTCCTGCGGGTTGCCATCAAATTTCAATATTCTCATCAAATTAGAAGTATGTATTGTGCAAACGCTACCTGGTACTCTCGCAGCTGGCGGGCCATGTCCTGCTTGGCTCTCTGCAGGGCGGCCTCCAGGTCTCGGGTGCGACCTCTGGCCTCCTTCACCGCCAGCTCGCCGCGGTCCTCCGCCTCGGCCAGCTGGCTCTCCAGGCCGCCGCGCTTCGCGGGACGCAAAAGCCGTTCACGCGGCGTCCGCCGGAAGATTGGAGGGAGGATCGTAACATTTTTCATATATATATCAAGATCAATAAGGGATGTACTTGGGGTGGTTAGCGAGATTTCTTAAAACAAGTGAAAATAAAAAACGTCACAAGATGGGGAAAAAAAGTGCCGTAATTTCCAGCCTATAAGCTGCGACTTTTTTCCCACGATTTCAACCCTGCGGCTTATGCGGTGATGCAGCTAATTCGTGCATTTTTCCCCAACGGCCGTAAGAGGGCACTCCAGCGGAAAAGGTAAGAGTGAGACCAGTGGAATATATGTGCCGAGGAAGTGAGTTTTTTCCGGGTTTTTTTTTTTTGGGGGGGGGGGTTTGACCACCCCTGTTACGGCTGTGCTGTGAAGATGACAGGAAGTGAGTGGGGGGGACAGGAAGTGGACAGGAAGTGAGTGGAGGGGACAGGAAGTGGACAGGAAGTGAGTGGAGGGGACAGGAAGTGAGTGGAGGGGACAGAAAGTAAGCGGAGGGGACAGGAAATGGACAGCAAGTGAGTGGAGGAGACAGGAAGTGAGTGGAGGGGACAGGAAGTGGACAGAAAGTGAGTGGAGGAAACAGGAAGTGAGTGGAGGGGACAGAAAGTAAGCGGAGGGGACAGGAAATGGACAGCAAGTGAGTGGAGGAGGCAGGAAGTGAGTGGAGGGGACAGGAAGTGGAGGGAACAGGAAGTGGACAGGAAGTAAGCGGAGGGGACAGGAAATGGACAGCAAGTGAGTGGAGGAGACAGCAAGTGAGTGGAGGGAACAGGAAGTGGACAGGAAGTGAGTGGAGGATACAAGAAGTGGAGGGAACACGAAGTGGACAGGAAGTGAGTGCAAGGGACAGGAAGTAAGAGAGACAGGAACGGCACTACCTGCGCTTTGACCGCCTCGATCTCGCTGTGCAGTCGGCCGACGAGGCGATTGACTTCGCCCACTTCCGCCTTGACCAACCGGAGCTCGTCCCCGTACCGGCTGGCCTGCACCGACATCTGGTCAAACTGAAGACAGCCGTGGTCACACGACGTCTGCTCGGACGCCTTTGAGCCGTCGCCGACGGTTCCGTTCGAAAAATACAGAACATAGTGGCGGGCCGGGCATTTTTTGTTTTGTTTTTCCAAACGTAGTCCCATCTTTCTGAGCATCAAACGAACTGAACCGGAGCGCTCGGCAGAAAGACGGCCCCGCGTCCCCCAGCCGGCGACCACTCACTTTGCTCTTGTACCAGGCCTCTGCCTCGTCTCGGCTGCGGGCGGCGATCTCCTCGTACTGCGCTTTGACCTCGGCCACGATCTGGTCCATGTCGAGGCTGCGGCTGTTGTCCATCTGCACCACCACCGACGTGTCCCGGATGCTGGCCTGCAACTCTCGCAGCTCCTGCCGATGCCACGGGTAAAACGGACACCAGCGCGAGGAGTTTTTGGACACAATTTCTACTATTTTGTCTTTAATTCAGCACAAAAGCCATTTTCGTAAACGTCAAACGCAACTTGGGGTCATCAGTGATATGAACGCAGTCGTTTTGGAGAACACCAAAGATCTTTCAAGGAACACACTCGACGCTCTCACACTCGACATTGCGGTCGTACCTCCTCGTAGACGGCCCGCAGGAAGTTGATCTCATCGGTCAGAGCTCCCACTTTGTCTTCCAGGTCGGCCTTCGCCATGTAGGCCGCGTCCACGTCCTGCGCACACGTTCAGGGCATTTTGCTCTCCTCTCCAATCTTCGGCGTTGGGCTTTCCCGTCCTAATCGTCAGGCTTCATTTTCCAAAAGTGACCCGCGCGAAACCGCCCGGATCAAGTTTCACATGCGGCCACCCGAAGCCACACCTGACCGAATGATTATGTACGGTGTGCGTGTGTGATCATTTGTCAGACCTTCTTCAGAAGGACAAAGTCATTCTCCAGGTTGTTCCTCTTGTTGATCTCGTCCTCGTACCTGCAACCAGACCAGACGCGAGACGCAAATCAGCTAATGATCATGACGTTTACAAGCGGCGACGGCGAACAGGCCCCCGTAGCCGCTTTTCATTGCGAACGGACCCAAAATGGACAACTGCCCGTGTTCAACCGCAGGACTTTTTAAACCGTCCCCTAACGTTTCAGACCGCTAGCGAGTGGTGTTTGGGACGTCTACAATCCAGACACTTTCCAGCCGAGGGAAAAATTATGATTAATAATCACAGTGATTGCAAGAGTTGCGAAGGTATCTGTTTGAAAAGCGGCGCTGACTTGTGCTTGTAGTCGTCCACCAGGCCCTGCATGTTCCTCAGCTCGCCGTCCAGTTTGCTCCTGTCGTTGTTGACCACGTCCATCTGGCGCCTCAGGCCCGCCGCGTAGACCTCGAAAAGGGGCTCCACCTTGGAGCGGCCCGCCCCCTGGCCCTGGAGCAGCTCCAGCTTGGTCTCCAGCATTTTGTTCTGCTGCTCCAGGAAGCGCACCTGCACGGAGACCGCGACGATAGAAGTCAACAACAACCTATTCAAGTGTAATAACCGCAACTGCATAAGCCAATTTCACTTAGCAATACGAAATTTGGTGAATGTCTATCATGAGTAGACGTGAAAAAAACTACGTCTGAAAAGTACGGAAGCGTATTATTGCCACACCCAAAAAAAAAAAAAAAAAAAAACATGAAACTTATCACATAATTATGTGAAACTTATCACAGGTTTCATATAATTATGTCAAAAGTTTCACATAATTCCGTAGTATGGAAGCCTATTACTGCCACACCCAAAAAAAGGTCGCGTTTCACATGATTATATGAAACTTATCACATAATTATGTGAAACGTTTCACTTATGTGGAAAAAAAAAATCAATTTCCATTCGAGACTTTCAAGAAGTGAGTATTCACTATATTGAAAAAAAATGTTTTAAGAGCAGAATGAACGCTTTGAAACAAAATGGTCGACATCGTGTCTTTTCTACGGAACCGTAATATTGCCACACCCAAAAAAAAAGGTCACATTTCACATAATTATGTAAAAAGTTTCACATAATTATCTGAAAAGTCTGAAAGGTTTCACATAATTATGTGAAAGACGACCTTTTTTTTGGTGTGGCAGTAATAGTGAGTGAGCATTTCACATAATGATGTGATAAGTTTCATATAATTATGTGAAAAGTTTCATATAAATATGTGAAACGCGACCTTTTTTTTGGTGTGGCAGTAATATACGGAAGCCTGTCCCCTCCACTCACTTTTTAATATACGGAAGCGTATTACTGCCACACCCAAAAAAAAAAAAGTCGCATTTCACATGATTACATGAAACTTATCACATAATTATGTGAAACATTTCACTTATGTGAAAAAAAAAAAAAAAAAAATAAAAAACCATATTTTCATTCGAGATTTTCGAGAAGCGAGTATTCACTATATTGAAAAAAAATGTTTTAAGAGCAGAATGAACGTTTTGAAAATGGTTGATATCGTGACCATATTACTGCCACACAAAAAAAGTCGCGTTTCACATAATTATGTGAAATTTTTCAGATAATTATCTGAAAAGTTTCCCATAATTATGTGATAAGTTTCACAGTGAAAAGTTTCCCGTAATTATCTGAAAAGTCATAATTATGTGATAAGTTTCATATAATTATGTAAAAAGTTTCCCATAATTATCTGAAAAGTCATAATTATGTGATAAGTTTCATATAATTATGTAAAAAGTTTCACATAATTATGTGATAAGTTTCACAGTGAAAAAATTCCCATAATTATCTGAAAAGTCATAATTATGTGATAAGTTTCATATAATTATGTAAAAAGTTTCACATAATTATCTGAAAAGTTTTACATCACTAAGTGAAACGCAACCTTTTTTTGGGGGGGGGGTGGCGGCAGTAATACGCTTCCGTAGAAAGGACTCGATGTCGACCATTTTGTTTCAAAGCATTCATTGTTCATCTTAAAATGTTTTTTTTCCCCCAACACAGTGAATACTCTGCTCTCGAAAATCCCCGTTCTCAAACGGAAATTTGAAGATTTTTTTTGCTTCCGTTTTCGAACGAAAATCTGTACTCGAAGGCCCCCGACAAAACCCGGAACCAACGTCACGCGCGCCGCCCGACCAGCTGACTCACAACGCGCTTTATTGTGTATGACGCAGCCTCTGTACGCAGACGTGTCCCAGAACTGCATTTACTGACTGTTTTCTCTTCCTATTGAGGACTATTAACCCCCAATCGTGGCTCCAAAGAAGTGACACTAGAAAACAAAAGAACTTCCAGGGGGGGGGGGCGAATCACCCCCACCCAAGAGATTTGATACAGTAGTTGATAGTTTTGCATTGCTTTTTTTCTTGTGAACCTTAATAATGCTCTGCGCCATTAGCATTTTTGTTTTGTTTCAAACTTTTTCTTAACTCGAGTTACGCGTTGTTTTTGTATTTTACTTATATATATATATATATACATACACCCTCATTATTGTTGTTATTCTGCACTTTTGTTTATAATAATAAAAAAAAGTTTACAAAGCTGCACTCCCAGCCTAGCCTACTCTACTACTAAAGCGTGCATTTTAAGCAAAAAAATAAATATATTTCTTAAATTATTTTATCATATAAAGTATTTAAACTATACATGCATTTCTACTATGCAGTTTATTATCAGGAAAAGCTTCAAAAATGCTTTTAAAAGCCCATTTGCTTTAGGCTTGGAACGCATTATTTCATTCTCCATTAATTGGAATGGGAAATATTGATTCGGTTTACAAACAAACCATTTTTGGAACGGATTGTGGTCGAGAAGCTCAATGATTGCTTCACCGCCACACCAGCAACTTTGGGTGGCTTTTGGGACATGGCTTCTTGACCCTTATTTTTAAACTTGTGGGTGTACTCATGATTTATATCAAAGTCCGTTCTTTGTATCGGTGGTGAAAACAAGTGAACTCAAAGGGAGCCTCGGATTCCGACTTCTCGACTCCAGGTTCCCGGCTACTGTTACACACACACTACACTATCGTGTGTTGACAACTGAACGACCCCGCAAAGTTTATCAGGTTACCAACTAGCGGAGCAGGACGGGAAGCTTAAATATCCTCTCGACGACGGCTTCAATGGCCTGTTGAAATCCGCTGTCGCTTTCTACGTTAGGTTACAGAAGCAAGATTGCTTTCAAAGTTTTTCCGTGGGAACTGAAATGTAACGTAGCCTCTCTTAATTTGGAAGTTTTGTTCTCTATTCCGCTTCACAGGCTACATTTCCGTTTTGCTAGGTGCTAAGCGAACCGACATTGAAAAATGTCTTCTGGATCAATAAAATGCTCCCAGCTTAGCCCAACCTTGGGAAATTCTTTTGAATTTGTTTGCTTATGGTTCATCCGTTGAACATCAAATGCTAAGCTAACGCTCCATTTGATCGCATGCATTTCTGCGCTGATCGTAATCGGGATCGCGGGATGAAAACTGGGGACGGATCGCCCTGAAATGTATCCGCGCTGATGGGATGCGCGGACAATGGCGGCATTGTGGCGGCGGGCCACCGACGCCGTGAGAAAAGACCGTCCAGGGTGTCCGTGTCTCACAAATGAAAAGAGATCCGCTTTCGCTGAGAAATGAGGAGACAAAACCTTCACTCGTTCTCGTTTGTTAGTGAAAGCATCTTCTGGTAACGCGTGGCTTAAAAATTGGAGAATATTTGTTTCATTTTGATGAGGGTGTGGCCTGGTACACAAGAATTTTTCAAATTGTAATCATTTTTTTTCCTAACACAGCTCACAATGCATTGTTGTGTGGGGAGCTCCGAATATTGTCAAGACACACAGATTCTGTTGCATCACAAAACTAAACTAGACACAGATGTCGCACGATCTCACAAAAACTGGCAGACGGCTCAGAATATGGGCGTGTTGTAGACCCCCCCCTCCCCCGAAAAAAAAAAAAAAAGCATATGTTTGTCTCTACAATAGAACCCGTCAGTCTCCAGCCCAAGGAGTACGACGCCTGCACATTCCACCGGTGTTAATTCTTGCATTCAATTATTGGAATAAATGAACGCCATCTGGAAATTGCATCCAAGGATGAGCCAAACATGTTGAGCCCCACGATTCTTTCTGATTTCTCAATTAAGGCACGTTGTCCGCTGTTAACCTATTAGGGAGCTTCCAAAGCCATGACCTCGTCATCTGGGCTCTCTCTCGTTGTTTAAAGACAGTAAAGTACTTTTTGTGTAGATAAACTTTTGACCTTGAAGAAAATATAAAATTCCCTCATTATTGTGGCATTTAACAAAATTAAACCAGGAGACTTCAGACAATGAGACCAAAAAAAATTGAGTTTTTGCAGTGTATGTAAACTTCTGGTTTCAACTTTTGTAAATTTAACAATGAAAAATGCATAATTGTGGCATTTAGCAAATATTTTTTTGCAATCTAATTGACCTTTAAAAGGCTGATTTCAAGTCAGACAGACAATGGAGCTCTTTCTGGATTGGATGATTTATAGGACATTTTGCTACAATTCGGTAAAAATAAACAACACCACAATTTTTTTTTTTTTTTTTTTGCAAGTGAAATATTATTAGCATCACCTTGTCGATGAAGGACGCAAAGCGGTTGTTGAGACTTTTGATCTGCTCCTTCTCGTGGGCTCGGCTCATGGAGAGGCTCGGGTCGATCTCCAGGTCGAGGGGCGCCAGCAGGCTCTTGTTGAC
Organism: Syngnathoides biaculeatus; assembly: GCF_019802595.1. Classification (NCBI taxonomy): domain Eukaryota; kingdom Metazoa; phylum Chordata; class Actinopteri; order Syngnathiformes; family Syngnathidae; genus Syngnathoides; species Syngnathoides biaculeatus. The sequence goes on from NC_084649.1 coordinate 20,465,870, forward strand.
CGACAGCGAGGAAAGCGGGGCCCCGGCGTTGCCCCCGCCCAGCGAGATGCCGCTCAACGTCGCCGCGGGCGACCCGAAGCCGTTGGAGCGGCGGACCGGGGCGCCCGAGCTGATCCTCTTGTTGCGGCTCAGGCTCATCGCGTGGAGGGGGGTGGGGGAAGTGTGGCGGATACGGTTTCAGGTGTTTTGGTGGCTTTTATAGCGGCGAAAGGGGGAGGGGCAGGGGGCGGGGCTAAATTAGAAAGATGAGTAGGGAGGAAAGAAGAGGATGAAGAAAAGGAGGGCGGAGACGAGAAAGAGCAGGTGGAAGAAAAGGTAGGGAAATGGGCAGAAAATGAAAGGATGAGGAAATGAACAAGAGGGGGGAGGAAGCGTGATGACAAAATGAAGAACAGCGAAGAGGGGGAAGAAGAGTAGGAAGATGAGAATCAGGAAGTGGAAATGGAGAAGGAGGAAGAAGAGCAACAGGAAGAGGGAGGAAGAGGAGGAGCAACAGGAGTAGGAAGACAAGAGAGCGGTAGAAAAGGTAGAAGGAAGAGAAAAAGAGGAATAGTGAGGACAAGAAGCATGAAAAAGATGAAGAGGAAGAAAACAGGGAACCAGCAGCAACATGCCAGTCAAATCTTTTTTGCGGCATTTCAACAAAACTCCACAATCTCGTGTTCATCATCATCATATTTTCTCTCTTTTTTTTTATTAATAATTACATACAAGTAGGAAACAGGTGTGGCCCTTCCTGCTCCCCGATTGGTTGTTCAGTCTGACTTAACGAGCCAATAGTTGACGACCGTTTTGAGGACGCCGAAGGGAGGGCAGGGCAGAATGTTTGGGCTGCGAGAGCGGGACGGAGGGCGTGGACCCCGAAATGTCCGCATTTAAAAAAACGTCAATAATATTTTTGACGAACGATTTGGTCAATTTGAGAGTGTGTGTGTGTGTGTGTGTTTGCGTGTCACTGCTCCGCCTGCTGCGTGTCTGTGATGGCCGACACGGCTCCCTGGCCTTTGCTGACGTCGCTGATGCAGGCCCACTGACCGTCCATCGATTCCTTCCACAATGTCACCTACGCACACACACATACACAACAATAACACCCACACAAACAAAAACAACACACACACACAAATCTGCGCGCTAATCGTACGTACCTTGTTGTCTCCCCCGGACACGGCCAGGATGTTCCCGGTGATGGACCAGCTGACGTGCCAGACCACGTCGTTGAACTTGTGCAGCAGCTTGGCCGTCCACGCGTTGCCCGCGGGGTCGTCGCACGTCCAGATGTAGACGCGGCCGTCCTGGAACGTTGCAAAAGGCCCGCAAAAACGTCAGCGAGGATCCGGGGCGGCGGAGCGAAAAGAACGGCGGCCGCGCGACCCAACCTGCGAGCAGCTGGCGATGGTGCTGGTGGGGAGTCCGATGGAAGGCGCCCAGCCCACGTCTCTTACCCAATCGCTGTGCGCCTCCAGCTTCTGGTCCTCCTTCCATTGGCCGTCCTCCTCCCTGCCCAACAGGAAGTCGGGGGCGCCAGTCAGGAGGGGGACACTTTCGAAAACAAGCGACTGCGCGGGAGCTTCGGCGAAAGCAACGAACGTTTTGCCATGTCGCGTCGCCAAAAACGGTACCAAAAGAGATCAAGAACTATAACATCCATGGATGATGGATGGAACTTGATATTCAGTACAAGACAGCCGGTTTTAATCAAGAGTGTTCAAAGTTTTACTGTATTTTACTACAGTACAGCCTCTGTTCCTGAACGTCCCCATTCGAGAACAAAATCGGTTTTCGAACGCGCCTGACAAAACCCGAAAATAACATAATGCACGCGGCCAGAAAAGCTGATCCACGACGCGCCAAATGGAACGAAATCCATAATTTCGTAGAGCTTCATCACCCCAATAAAGCCGAATGTAGCAGAGCACTACAAAATTTTAATGATGTTGTGATGAGTCATTTCAGGAAGGTGCCCAAAAAAGACGGCAGAAATAAGTGACACGAGATTCATTCTTTGTGAAAAGGGGGCGTGTTAGTTCATTGCTTTTTTCTTGTCAACTTGAATAATGCTGTGCTCCTTTAGCATTTCTACATTTTCGTTTTTTGTTTCAAAGATTTCATTAACTTGAGGGTGTTACTTTTTGCCCAAAAAATGTTTAAATCATCATTTCATTTATTTTTTTATTATTATTTTGTTATTTATTTTTATTTGTTTGAAGTTATTCTGCACTTCTGTTAATAATAATTTTTAAAAAAAAGTTTACAAGGCTGGGGGACGAGTCGCTACAGATACGGCAATGCACTCCCAGCCTAGCCTAGCTTATTCTACTATTTTAAACAAAAAATAAATATATTTCTCAAATATTTTTTTTAAATAATTTAAACTATACATGTATTCCTTCTATGAAGTTTATTATCAGGAAAAGATAAAAAAAAAAATGCTTTAAAAAGCGCAACTTTTCAAGGCTTGGAACGCATTATTTCTTTTTCCATTCATTGTAATGGGAAATATTGATTCGGTTTTCGAACCGCCTTCTTGAACGGATCGTGGTTGAGAACTGAGGCTGTACTGTATTAGGACTTGCTAAACGATATGAATTCGGCGAGACTTTTAGGGTGCGCGTGACTTACTTCCAGAGTTTGACGAGGTTGTCGCAGCCTCCGGAGACGAAGCGTTTGATGTAGTTCGGCTTCTGTCCCGACGGCTGCTCGATCAGGCTTCCCGGCACCACGGCGGGAGCCCAGCTGACCGCGTTGCAGCCGATCTGAGACACATACAAAGCAACTCATGAATTTGCACAACACACAAAATAACAAGAAGTAATCCAGAATTTTAAAACATAGTCCAAAGTTGGCCTAGACTTGTGCACAATGTACATGCCTCACGCTAGGGGATGACACCATCACATTTTTTGCACTTGAGTCCTTGATTTTGATTATCTGCCAATAGAGAGTCCCAAGCAAATACAGATAATCAGGATTATTTCAACTTGTGACTTTTTAAAATTCAAAATTTTCACCTGATAACCAAAACATACCAATAATCACAAAAGTGATTCCCCTATCACATGTGCAAAGTACAAGACAATTACCATAAAGTTACTTGTTCACCATGACAACTGGAAACTTGTAGTCAGAAATACAACCACTAGAAATAATGTACAAAGTATTTAAAAAAAAAAGTATACTTGACACAGAGTATGCAAATATATATATATATATATATATAAATAAATGTGTTATAATTAACAGTATTTATTTTTGACAATGGAAATAAGTACACAGAATGACTTGAAACAAGCTACACAGTCAAAAAAAAAAAAAAAAAAAAAGTCCACCATGTTTGCTCTAACTAGCTAATCATTTCAACCAGTACCTTGCAATTGCAAAAAAAAAAAAAAAAAAAAGTTAAAATGTTAAATTGAGGGAAAAAAAAAACTGACCGTATGCGCGTTGTTGATCTTCTTGATGTCCCACTGCTGGTCTCCCGTGAAGGTGAGCAGAGAGATGGCGCCGTCAGAACTGCCGCACGCCAGAATCAGTCCGAACTCGTATGGACCCCAACACACTGAATTCACTGTACACACACACACACACAAACGCGCGCGCGCCAGAGACGCCATTTTACTACTTTTTGCCCTCGTGTCGTTCTGTTAAAAACAGCACGGATTGGTGGAACAAAGTCCACCTTCGGAGGCTGGATCAGAACTGTCATGGAGACTGACGGGACAGCATCTGATGATGATTATGATGACTGAATTTGACAATCAATTATTCCAATTTCAGATCAGGTATTGGAACTCGGGCTGCAATTTCAATCCATCAATGTGAGATTATTTTTTCAGTGGACGAATGAACCTGATTATGTTTATTTTTATTCCTTAAAAAAAAAAAAAAAAAAAATGGGAGAACGTTGACTAATAGAATATGATCCCGTTTCTGGTTTGTCATCTAATTTTGGAATCGCTGTGGTGCCGTGCGGTGGCTCAGCTGGAAAGCGTTGGCCTCTCAGTTCTGAGGTCCCGGGTTCGATCCCGGACCCGCCTGTGTGGAGTTTGCATGACCTCCCCCGTGCCTACGCGGGTTTCCTCCGGGTACTCCGGTTTCCTTCCACATCCCAAAAACATGCAACATTAATTGGACACTAAATTGCCCCAAGGTGTGATTGTGAGTGCAGCTGTTTGTCTCTTTGTGCCCTGCGATTAGCTGGCGACCAGTTCAGGGTGTACCCCGCCTCCTGCCCGTTGAAAGCTGGGATAGACTCCAACACTCCCTGTGACCCTTGTGAGGATAAGTGGCTAAGAAAATGGATGGATGGATGTGGTGCAGCGTCTCCGCGTGGAAAAAAAAAGGCAATACGCACCCGACGACTCGTGTCCCATGTACTCGTACATCTTGTCCCAGGCGCCGTTGTCCTCCTTCCACACGATGACTTTGCGGTCGTAAGAGCAGGACGCCAGGATGTTGCCAAACATGGGGTGAGCCCACGCCACCTGCCACACGGGACCCTCGTGCCTGTGGGAGGAGTCGCAATTGCAGCGGAACTTTTATTTTATTTAATTTATTGAGGGAAATACAAAAACTTTTTTTTAAACTGCAGTTGTAGCTTGAACAAATGTTTTTGGAGATTAAAATTAAATTAAAATGTGATTTTTGAGGATTGCGAATGATCAATTGCGATCTAGTCAGGGAAGACTAGGCTTGTTTTTTGGAAGGTCTAGAAAGAAATTGCTCACCCTCGCAGGTCAGCAACAAGGATCTGGCCACCGTTCCGGACGTCAAAGATCTTGAGAGTCCGGTCGGATGAGCAGGTGGCCAGGCGGGTGCCGTAGTAGTCCATCTGAGCGTCATGCTGCAAAACATCATTTATATTCATATTCATTTTTCTACCTCTCCCGCAGGGCTTTTGAGGAAATTTTTCTTATAAATTCTGCACAGTTTGTTGGTCAGATGGATTTTTAACTGTGAAAGTTGATGCAAATCAATGCTGACAATGAACAAAATGATCAATCTAATCAAAATAAATCGGGAGAAATAAGCATTCCAATAAGGCGGAATTTATTTAAGTCCATATGGACGCGCCCTTCATTTTTAATGTAAAACTAACTTTGACACAGCTGTCAATCAAGTTAACTTCACGATCACACACATAAAAAAAGAAAACTTCTTACGATCATGTCCTCGTGTGAGGTATCCACGGTGTTGATGACAGAAACCTGAAAATGACAATTACAAGAAATTTGTTTAAATATTGCAGGAACAGTTTTTAAAAAGCGACGTTTTGCTGGTCCAAAAATCCTAAATTTAGCTGCTCTGCTAGCGCGCTCGCTCACAAGCTAAATTGATGAAGACAAACACAAAACACGCAGGATTATCTGTGATTTAACACAAATGTTAGTTGACTTACCATGGCTGTAGACAGCTGAGAGGCTCTCCAGATAGTAAAAATTTTAGCCCTTAAACACAAAGATAGCGAATTTTGATTTCAATTCCGACGTGGCAACGTTCGGAAACGCCGCTTCCGCCTGGTGCGTCACGGAGAGTCCTCCGAGGGTCCAAAAGAAAGACGGAACCAAGGTTCCGGTTCCCCCAGGGTCCCCTTTTCGTACATTAAAGAAAGCAGTGTATTACTTGAAATATGATTACTTTAATACTTTTTTGCCTTAAAAAACGACAAATAACTAATTACCCAATAATGAAACGACCAAATAGATGGACAGCTAGAAACTGTAGTATTCCAACTCAGTGCCGTGCCAAAGTAGCGGCCATATTACAAGGGGCAACGTTCCATCAAGGGAAATGAATGTACATTGAAAATTCATTATAACATTTATTCCGTTGGGGTCGCCACAGCGAGTCATCTTTTTCCATGGAAATATCAATCATAAGACAATCATCTGAAGCATTTCATAACTATTATGACATTTTACTTTGTGTCAATTTTAAAGCATGGGCTACTTGTACAGAAACATGTAAAAAACATACCTATTAAAGGTGAAGATTATTCATAGTTCTTTCATTCTGATTTTACAGCCTTGTACACGATCTCATGCGGTAATGTCCAGCCATCCCGATATTGTTTTTTGTGATGTGCGCACATGCATAATGCGCTGAAATTTTGCCAACACTAGTTTGCATTGCCGTAGGCATGGAGCTCAAGTGAAGTTGCCCTGTAAAAAAAACAAAAAACAAAAACACAGGGTCCTCGGTCCGTCCTTGATTGTTACTGCGGTGACAATTTGTATAAAAACACCATGAATATAAAAATCGAATTTAAAAAACAAAACAAAACTTGAGAACAATTCGTTAACACTGAAGTCGCAAACCAATGACCACTTGTATTGATTACGATCATTTATCAACTTGTGCTCAGGGTGCAAGACTGCTTTTAAGTATGAATACAATAATAATTAAAAAAAGGCTTAAATGATGAATATTCTTTATTGAATAATATTGTAAATATCTGTGAGCTGTGCCAACAAAAACGCTAGACTGACAGGACAGTTTCCACGTACTGAGGTGTAGATGACTGACAAAACATTGACAACACTCAACAAAAAGTCCATTCACACCAAAAAGTTCCGAAATTTCCGGCCGACAAGCCGCGACTTTTTTCCACATGCTTTCAACCCTGCGGTGATGCGGCGCTGGCGTTAGCATGGTGCTAGCGTCAGCGTGGCGCGAGCGTCAGCGCACCTGGTTATAAGCCTTGGTACAACAGAAAGAGTTTAACGCTAGCGCGCTACCGAGGCTTATAACCAGGTGCACTCTGTAGGCCGGGAATTTCAGTATTATTGTTTATAGTTTTCCTTACCACTGGTAGCTTTTCCAGCTAGTTATAAAAACATGTATTTTGGTAGTTAAGATAGTGACTCTAATTACAATAAATGAAAAAAGCAGATGTTGGGTTTTTACGCTTTGAGTGCGACAAGGGGGGCTGCAGCGAACAGGACACTCTGGGCCGTCAAAGGACATTTGTGCGTGTTTTGAGTGCGGCGATAAAGGTGGGGGGCAAAGATGTTGAATCCAACGGACTGCTTGTCAACCGGCGAGTGGAGATCATAAGGGTGGAGTCTAGTGCTGGGTCCACTTGATGCTCTTCAGGTCGATGCCTTCTTGCACCATCTCCCACAAAGGACTGAAAACAACGACAAAAATACGCTGTTTACTAGCACAAGACGTACTCTGAGGTATTCTTTTTCTTTGGCTTTTGGGGGCGGCGGCGATTTGTTCCACAAGAAGGTTCAGAAAACAAAGAAAAAAAAAATACACAGGAAGTAACATCATATTCTGTCTAAATCACAATTTACTTATTTTACGATTAAGAGGGTTTAAACTATTGACAGTTTTTTTTGTTTTTTTTTTTACATTTTACAATCAGTGTTGGTTATTTATTATTATTTATTTCTGCGAATTTAATGTTTAAAATATAAGATTAAACTTTACCAGTAAAGCTATTTCTTTTCAGGTGCTGACTGTTTGACCAATGGGACATTTTTAAAAAAGTGACTAGATTTTCTGTCATTATTATTTTAAATGTAAAATTTAAATCATGGGAAAAGAAATGATTACATTTTCCTTCATAATTATTATTTATGTAAAAAAAATCAAATCATGGGGAAAAAAAATATTTGTCACTTTATCCCAGATTATAAACCATAGTTAAATTCATTTATTGTAATTACAGTATTATTAAATAAATACAGTAGTTATAAATCAGAATTTAAATTAGTAAGATGTTTATTAGATCAAAAAAGGTGAATTACTCTATTGAAATATTATAAAGTGAATAAACATTACAGTACATTGCTTGTAATGTGTTTTTTAAGATGTGACATTGATTCAAATGATTAAATACATAATTTTGGGGGTGTGGAATGAAAAATACAATTACAATTTTTGATTACATCAACAAAACCTTTTTTGGTCAGGTGTTAGCTCATCTCTGAAACTCTTAATTTACATTTTACATTTAAACGAGTTTAAAAAAAACGTCCTGAAATACGCGTTATGATTCCGTCACACCTCATCTCGCGGAGTCTTTGAACCTGCTGGATGCATTTCTCGGCCGTGAAGTCCACCTCCTTTTCTGTGGTGAAGCGGCCAATCCCAAACCTATTCAAAAATAACACACACACGTTTTTCCAAGTACATATTTGACGGAAACAGATGATGATGATGATAATAATGAGGATTTACCTAATGGAGGAGTGTGCGAGATCTTCATCAGCGCCGATGGCTCGGAGGACGTACGACGGCTCCAGTGAGGCTGACGTACATGCACTACACACATACATATTTTTAAATATAGCAACACGTTGCCAGACTTTGTGAACAATGTACTTTGATTTTGGCAGGGTACACCCTGAACTGGTCGCCAGCCAATCGTAGGGCACATCAAGACAAACAGCCGCACTCACAACCGCACCAAGGGGCAATTTAGAGTGTCCAATTAATATTAATGTCGCATGTTTTTGGGATGTGGAAGGAAACCGAAGTTCCCGGAGAAAACCCACGCAGGCACGGGTAGAACATGCAAACTCCACCCAGGCAGGGCCGGGATCGAACCCGCGTCCTCAGAACTGTGAGGCCAATGCTTTACCAGCTGATCCACCACGCCACCTACCTATCGTTACTTCCATTTAAAAAAGGTAGATCAAGAGTTAAAAATGTTGATTCATGGATGTGTACAGTGTTCCCCCGTTATTCGCGAGGGTTACGTTCCTTCAACTCCCCGCGAGGAACAAAAACGCGCAAATAATGGATGCAGTATTAACATCCCTGTGTATGATATCTACGATATTTTTGCAACCATAAGTTGCACTTAAAAGTCATGAATTTTCTCCAAAATGGACAGCGCTTTGTCTCAGGTTGCACCTTTGTCTATTCAGAAGAGAATCTAAGACTTCTGCAATCGTGAATATACGGTAAAAAATAAGAAAAATGTGGAGAGCATAATCTGCTAATATGCGGGGCCCTGAATGGGAAAGGGCCCACTGTATTGAGCTAAAGATGCACTGAATTATTCTGACCGCTAGAGGCAGTAGCGTTTCATGTACGACATTGTGCAGTCTGAGCAAAGCAGCGCTTCATGACAATAAAAACTCGGGTGCGCACTCTGCATCCAACATGGCAAACAGGCTCTGACGTCAGGTCAGAGCAAAAAGCATGGTAAACATGATGCGATAAATCTATACATTTGGGATGTTTCGGATCCCTAGAGACATGAATATAATCTAAACATTTGCAGCTTTCCCAGGAAGGTTTAAAAGATACATTTGACAATGGAATAGGAGGTACAGACCTTCATAATATTGTAATGATATATTTTTCACATTCATAATTATAATAATTATGAAGGTTAACCTGAAACACACTTACCGCTGAAAAGTTACTCCTTTGCGACCGCCTGCACGGTTTTGACAGCAAACAGCGCAACAAGAATGAACCATATTGACACAAAAAAAGCTAAACTTAACATATTCCAATATTATGTTTCACAATGTACAATTTTATTGATATCAAAGGATGTAAAATTTCACGTGAAATAGTACCCAAAGCAATGTTTTGCCCTGACCGGACGTTGAAACCGAATCACCGCTTGAAACGGGTCTGTGCGCAGTCGAGTTTTTATTCAACGTCATTAGGAGCGCTGAACAGGATAAGGTTTCCGAATACATTAAAAACCAAAAGAGCGGAATGATATTGGGAGCAATATGTAACCACGTTCTATGTTAGCGTGCAGTTTTGAGTAAACAAAATAAAGATAAAGCACCAAACGTTCCTCCTGGCAATCTGTTTTCTTGAAAGTATCAACTAGCCTCAAAGAGGGCTAAAAGTTCCGAAAATGTGACTTCGATCAGATGCTCAGCAGGTGCAGCTCACCTTCCGGAGGACAACGCGATGTCCTTGAGGGCCATCAGCAGACTTTCGCCCTCCACGTAGGCAAACGACAAGTTGATGCACCCTAACACGCAAACACACACATGCATTGATGTCACACATACACATCACTGCGTGAAAAATGATACGAGAGCGGCGGCGTTTCAGTCTACCGGGGTAACGCTGCTGCGGATCGCCGTTCAAGATCACGTCGGGGATCTGAGATGTGATCTTCTGGATCAGACGGTTTGCCAGCAAGGTCACCCTTTGGTGGTCGTACTACGGATGCGCACACACAAACACATACATGACCGAGTTGATGTGTCTATTGAGGTTGTCGAGTGTGCGTTGTGCACTGATCTAAAAAAAATATATAAATTTAAAAAAAAGACTTGATGGCTCATTGGCCACCAAACTGAAGGCGCCATCCGCCATCTTGATACTCCCAAAACAACCGTGCCAACCTGCTGTGCAGCGTTAATCGCCACTTTCGTGGCTGTGAGAAAACATTCCACAGGTAAGTTAGAAAGATTTATTTTGACACTGTGAAAGTTTGTTTGGAAAGGATTTTTAATATTTTCTGATGAGATTAATTCACTTGAACAAAGTTTTGTTTATGATTGTTGTTCACTCTCTGCTTCCCCTTTATAAGCCGACGGTTTTTCGCAAAAAATCGATGTAAATATTTTCCCTAACTTCATCAGTGGACGAGCAAGAAATTGAATTTTACAATACAGAACTCTGCAAATTGAATTTGATTTTCAAATGCGAGGAAACGTATTGAAATTTTCTGTCTGAAATAGGACGTCGCAGACAACAAATGAACAATGCCTTTAGCATGTATTTTCCCCATTGAGACTCCTTATTTTCAAAAATATGTCTGATTGGCTTAAAATTTCATGTTATAACAAAAAATGCTTATCTTTTTGCTATGTTATGATGATATTGCTTCACAGCGCATTTTGGGAAAAGTAAATCGGGCCCTAGCTAATATCCAAGGTTCCTTGGTAGTCACGCTGTTATATGTCCTTCCTTTGCACTTTGTGTTTTTTGTGGCTTACCAAGTCGAACAAAAAATCCTTCATGTTGCCATAACTGAAAAAATGTCAAGATCAACCGACCAGTTTTAATTTTACATGCCAAATTTTGAGGAAAAACCTCGCCATAATCCAACCTGTAAGACATGTCCTCCACACGTTTTGGGAGTACCAAGATGGCGGCCAGTGGCTTCAACCAATCGACACACGGCGAGATGTGCATGCGCTATCCAGTCTTTTTTTTTTTTTTTTTTTTTTTAAACATCAGTGATCGTGAGTGTCGGGGTCCGCCGGTGTCTGACCTCCATCTCCTGCTGCGCGATGCTGCAGGCGGCCCCCAGGCCCACGGCCAGCGGCGTGGGCACGGTGCCCGAGCGCAGACCCCTCTCCTGGCCGCCGCCGTTCTGCAGGGGCTCCAGTCGCACGCGAGGCCGCCGCTGCACATACAGCGCGCCCACGCCTGACACACGCAAACGTTAGCCGACACCTCCGCATCTCCATTAAGCAAAATCATTTGTACAAGTAGCTCAATTCCAAATTTGAAAATTATTATCTAGATTCAGTACACAAAGAATGAAATAAGGCTTATTGGAATAGGGGAGGGAGAAAATCAAATAAATAACTACAGAAATCAGGGAATATTTAAAGTTGAAGGGAAAAAATTAAGAGGATTTGGACAATTTTCAGCTAAATAAGTTCTCTGAAGAAATTGTCCAAAACGTTGATTAATTTAATCATCCATTAGTCACTGAGGAGGAGCCTCCAAAGTACCTTTCGGTCCATAGATCTTGTGGGCGCTGATGGACATGAGGTTGATGTTGGCGTCCGACACGTCGAGAGGAACTTTCCCGGCGGCCTGCGCGGCGTCCGTGTGGAAGAAGACGCCCTTGGAGCGGCAAAGACGGCCTGAAGACAACACGACGGGGGGGGGGGGGGGGGGGCCTTATTGAAGTCACAATGCATGTTACATGGAAGAGGGGGAACAAAAAACAAAAAAAATGGCGCGTGGGGTGACCAGGATGGGTTATGTTACTTTTTTTTTTTTTTTAATTTTTCCTCCAATTAGATTTCAACATCTATTTGTTTCCATGCTCATCTAATCTGCCCCATACCTCAACACTGACCCCCCGATGAGGTCATCTTTTTCCAAGCCTCTGATTGGTCGACCATATTAAAACTTGTTTGTGCCAACTTGTATCCCCCCCCCCAAGTCGATCAAATAGGTGTGGTTGCTATGGTTACCGATTTCCTTGATGGGCTGCATCACTCCGATCTCGTTGTTGACCGTCATGATGGACACCAGAGATGTGTCGGGGGTCATGGACGCCTCCAGCAGCTGAAACGGAAACAAAATATGAAAATGCAAAGATGTGGAAGGTTTTTGTGGGATTGCTAAATTAAAAATTAAATAAAAAAGGATTGCAATATTGAATAACTCAAATAGAGCACTAATAAAATGCAGTTTAGACTAAAGTTCAGTTTTAGTCATCTACTCACATTTGGTTGTTAACTGCATTTATATTTTCGCACAAAAATATTACTTGGTTATCATATACAATATTTAATTTAGAAAAAAATAACTTCACTATCGTACGCAAAATTAATGTTTTTTTTCTTTTTTAAAGACCTGTCCTTTAAAAGAAGATGACCAGAAGAATTGGGCAATACGGGCTAAAAAAATAAAAAAAAAAGTGAAATATTAATAACTTTAAAGTGAAGGCAGTTTAGGTTGGGTTTGGGCGGGACGGTGAATCAACTGGTAAAGCGTTGGCCTCACAGTTCTGAGGACCCGGGTTCGATCCCGGGCCCGCCTGTGTGGAGTTTGCACGATCTCCCCGTGCCTGTGTGGCTTTTCTCCCGGCACTCCGGTTTCCTCCCACATCCCAAAAACAAGCGACATTAATTGGACTCTCAAAATTGCCCCTAGGTGTGATTGTGAGCGCGACTGTTGTCTGTCTCCGTGTGCCCTGCGATTGGCTGGCAACCAGTTAAGGGTGTACCCCGCCTCCTGCCCGTTGATAGGTGGATAGGCTCCACGACCCTCGTGAGGATAAGCGACCAAAAAAAAAAAAAAATGGATGGATGGATGGATGTCTGGGTTTGCCCCACCTCGAGGTCGATCAGTCCGTTGTTTTGCACGGGCAGGTAGGTGACGCGGAATCCCTCCGCCTCCAGAACGCGGCACGAGTCCAGAACGCACTTGTGCTCCGTCTGCGTGGTGATCACGTGGCGCTTCTTGCCCTTGTAGAACCGCGCCACACCCTGTGAAGGACCGCCGACCGCAAAAGGTCAACGTTGGATTTGACCAGTAGGAAACGAGACATATTTCGCTCGCCACGTTTAACGAGAAGTCACACTGAGCGATGATGATGACAGCTACGTTAGCATACCCAGCTAAGTGCCATATGCTTGCCAGTAAAGATGGCTTTTTGTGAACACGGAACTCTTCTGCGACTAGAGTTGTGCGTCTGTTTTTGAAGTTTAACAAGGGGCACTGAGTGAAGCTGAAGACTGCCACATTTGCGTAGCATATCCCAAATTTTTGTAAACAAATGTCTGATCTATTGAGACTGGTGCGGTCCACTTGAGTGGATCTGTACTGACAAGATGACACACTGACTAAAGAAGTAGGCCACTGGTGTCAAACTCAAAGCCCGGGAGCCAGATCTGGCCTGCGAAGCCAAATCTAGTGTGTCAATTTCCAGGATTATTTTAAATTAGGATGTATTAAGATAAGACTTGTTAAATTTCCTAGAAGTCCTCACGGCCCTCGTCGTACTAGTTATGAAGTTACTCACGTTCGATGTTTCTTCAACGGCACGGTTTGATCCCAAACGCGTCCCGTTGTTAGCCAGCTAAGCTAAGGTCATCGTCATTTATCATTTAGGCTTGGATGGAAAAAGATGACACGCTGTGGCGATCCCTAACGGGACAAGTCGAAAGGAAAAGAAGATATATCATAAATAATAAAGTTGAGATATTACAAGCCTTTTTGTGTTACCAAACGTGAATAGCTGCAAAACACATTACCTAACTAGTTCATAAATTGATGATATAAATATGATCAGGTGATTAAATATTTTTTGTTCCACAGTCATAACAGCGCTCTGAGGGAAACCGGAACAACAATGTGGCCTGCGAGAAAACTGAGTTTGACACCCCTGAAGTAGGCTGTTTAGCATGTTAGCAGCATGCTACATATTGCATGTTTTTGTGAACAAATGACGGAATTGGATCTTTACAAGCGGCACTAAGACTTAGCTACGCTGGCTAGATGTCATGTTTGAGAGTACTGACCAACTTTTTGAGTTAAAAAAAAGGACCTTGATTGGATCTTATTTTACATCTCATCGATTCGCCACCCAGCTACTTAGCTGCTGTCGTGGTTGGGGCATAGACAAGCTTTTTGTGTACAAAGAAGTTAACATTTGGATCTCACGTTAAATTTGGATTGCTGCTATATGCTTTCCAGTGCTGACCAACCTTTGGTGAATAAAGGACTTTCGTTTTGATCATGGGTATCAAACTGGTTTTTGTCACAGGCCACATTGGCGTTCTGGTTTCCCCTCATCAGGCTGTTGTGACTGTGAAACCGTAAAAAATCTTTGATCTGCTGATCATGTTTCCACATGGAATTTCTAAACTACTTTTGGAATCAGACATCAAGGGGAAATGTGTTTTTTTCAACTATTCTTATTCGGGAACACAAAAAAGCTTACAATGCCAGTGTTATCATTCATGATATGACAATTTGAAATTCTGGTACAGATTTGAACAAAAATCACAGAAGTTAATATATGTTAAGATTTAGCTTCGTGGGCCGCACAAAATCATCCGGGGGGCCGGATCTGGTCCCCGGGCCTTGAGTTTGACACCTGTGGTTTAGCTCTTGTAACTTTGGTAAATAGCTGCCATGTCCTCGTTGGTATTGACCAGTCTTTTCTGATCAAATAACTAGTTGAGATCTTAACTATTAGCCTTATACTGGTTGGTAGCGACCATCTTTTCTGTGAACGAGTGAATCGCATTTAGATCTTGTTCGCGAATGAGCAGACCTTGACCGCCATGTTGTTAGACTCGGTGGCGCCGCTGGTGAAGATGATCTCTCGGGGATCGGCGCATATCAGATCGGCCACCTGCTGCTCAGAGACAGAGTGAGGGCAATGATTCGTTTGTTTTAGAAAACAAAAGAAGAAGAAAAAGAAAATGTTCTACCTTCCTTGCCGTCTCCATGGCGCTCTCGCTCTCCCAGCCGTAGGCATGCGTCCTCGAGTGCGGGTTGCCGTAAAAATTAACTTGGTAGGGCAACATGGCATCCAGAACGCGAGGATCCTAGAAGTTATGATTAAAGATAAAATACTTTATTACAGATTTTCTTCTCTAAACTAGCATAATTTCCGGCCAACAAGCCGCAACGTTATTCCACACGCTGCGATGCGGCTAATTTGTGCATTTTTTTTCTCATGGCCGCGAGGGGGCACTCGAGCGGGAAAGGCAAGAATGAGAGCGGTGGAATATGTCTGTCGCAGAAGTGACTTTTACCGGCTCTGTTAGCGCTGCGCTAGCGTTAGCGCTGCACTAGCATGTTGCTGCTGTGTTACTGCCGTGTCTCAGTGATATTTACCAGTAGGTTTTAGTGTAACCGGCCCTGTTAGGGTTAGTGCTAGCTTTGGCGCGGCGCTAGAGTTAGCTTTAGCGTTAAACTCTTTCTGTGTACCGTCTTTGTAGATATCTCGTGTTTCAATGTGGGCACTTGCGGCTTTTACACAGCTGCGCGGTACATATGTACCAAATGGTATTTCCTTGACAAATGTACTCTGTGAGGCTTGTAACCAGGTGTGCTCTTTAGGCCAGGAATTACGGTACTTGGCATATTTAAAAAAAAAAAAAAAAAAAAAAAAAAAACATCTGTTATTCTGCGTTTTCGTGGGTGAGCAAGCATAAGAATGTGTTGCAATCATGGTGATGCTGTCGTCGGATTCAATTCAGTGCTGGTTTTTCCGTCTGAGCTTGCGGTGTCCTGTTTTATAACAACCTCTGAATGCACCTCGTGCACTCATAGTGAAACTGAAAGTGTGCTTTCGCCTCTCTCCCAATGCAGCTACTAATAGCCCCTGAAGTCCTTTTCGGCATTACAGGTGGCCTCAACATTTGTTGTTGTGGAGAAGCCTAAAGGAGACTTGCATGACTTGACAGCATTTGTCTAAAATGATCCTGCATTTTTTGCCCATAAGTGATGACATGCATGTTAGCCAATGCTAGGAATGAGCCTCATCATGTGTAGGTGGTTTATTTTAATTGAATCATTTAACTACTGAAAAGTTGTTTATGTAACGTGGGTTCATAGATGTGTACACTCTAGATGTATGGTGTTGATGTACTGTCATCCTCTCCATTTTAAGTGCTTTGCCACCATCTTGGGTAACAATTATTTACATACTCTTTCCCTATCCCTAGCCAATGCTGGGAAGACAGAATATTGTATGTGGTTTAATATTTTCCCTTTACCTTTGGTAGAGCACATTTATGAATAAATGTTCTATGCAGTTTTGGATGTCAATTTCCAGGTCCGGGGGAAAAAAATAATAATAATACTTCCAGATTTACAATTTCAATTGAATATATGTAATTTGGTGCCACTTGTAGCTAAAGCAAATGCAAATTATAGTCAAAAATAGTTTTTCCTCTACTCTGGCTTTTCTCATGTACACGTACATGTATATAATTATGCAAGGAAGGCAAAATATTTGCATTTAGGGAGCGCAAAAAAAAAAAAAAAAGTAAAAAATTAGACAATGTGGCTAAATGAGTGCCTTTCTTAAGTTGCGCAAACAAAAGGATGTTAAAATGATTCTGCCTATTTTGTCTGTGTTTTCTTCCAGAAATAAGGCAAGTTGCTTTTGTGGGAAAAAAAAAAGTCACCCAACCAAGGCTGTGAGAGAAAGATGCCAAATACTGCATTTTCTGCACTTCTCTACATTATGATGTTTTTAAAAAATGAGGTGGGTTACCATAGGTGTGGTGGCCTGGAAGTCCATGTAGAGGGGCCGCAGCTCATCTTCGACCAGGTTTCTTTTTTTGATCAGTTCTATGGATTAAAAGAACAATAATGTGACGCAAGTATCGGCCATGTTTGTTTTTTGTAATAGCAGCTGCGTGCCCCCAGGTAGAACCCCGGATCCGCAAATGCGTGTGTGTGGCTGGTCCGAAAGTGCCGAGTCATTCCAGATCAGCTTATTCTGGACACATGCAGGATTTTGGGAATGTTGGGCAACCCAAACAAACAATTACACTCATCAGCATTTGAGTGTGACTATGCAGCACCAAAACCCATTCAAGATGGCTCACTTTCATGATTACTATTTTAGGCATCTGACCAAGAGAAATTATGTCATTTTAGATTATTTTTTCCTTTTAATGGTTTATTTAGCACAATGCAATACGAGAGTACATCATAGAAAAAACCACGATTACATGTATGACAATCGTAGACTTTAAGCATATATCATTTACTGTTATGAGTATGCAAAGGGTCCTTGTTTATAACTTTTAGGTGAATAAACACGCAATAAAAACCTATTCAAGAAATATTACTGCTTACTTTCAATTTCATTATTATTTAAGGAATTTGACCAACTACAAAATTAGAGCTAGCTACATGTCACTTTATTTTTACTTTGTGATGATGTTACGATTTATTATTTATTGGATGAGCACAGTACTGGAATACAATATGTTATGTTACATTATCAATACATTATGATTATACATTATGAATTATGTTTTAAATGCCTCCATTGTGGGTATAGTGTGTATTGAGGTACTCTTATTCTGATATGATCGTGTTAAGAGTTCCTGTCATTATTACCTTAGTCCGAATTTATATTTGAGTATTTATAAATAACTTTTAATGAGTGCTGACCGCGACTGTTCCAAAATGACGCCGAACTAAAGCAGTTATTGTTATGAAAGTATGAAAAGACTTTGGCGCGAGTCTTCAGGTTGCCAAAACATTTCCGGTTAACATTTGTTTGAGTCTTGGTCCCAAACTGCGTCACTTTGGAGTTAGCATCTTGCTAAGCTAACAGCTAATAAGTTGCGCCCAAACCTTTCGGTTGAGTGCTGGCGGCGGCTCTCTGCTCGCAGGTCAGCCGGGAACGGAGCCTCCGAAGCGGCCAGCAGAGCCGGGACGACGCGGTCCTGCCAGAGGAGAGCATCGGGACGACGGGAGAGAAACGAGTTTCACCTGAAGACACCACGCGTCCAACAGTAAAAAAAAGATGCAAATATGGCTTAAAGACTCTTTTCAAAACGTGCAATCCAGTTGTTTGGAATATTATGACAAACGGAACGAATCCTGAGGCGAATGAGTCCAACGGGCTTCTGTTTGATAAGCGTGCTTGACTGTAATCACTTCACAGCTCGGTTAGTTATGACATCTTTATATGATGTCACACACGCGAAACGGAAGTGGCCCTGTTTACTGCCCTCTAATTGGTCTATTTTAATGAACTGTCGCTACCCGTCCGCTGATTGGTTGGTAATACTGAATACCAAATAGCAAAAGAACTGTGTTCGGATACCAGCTGGCCTTACAGGAATATGTCCTTAGCTGTCTTATTGGTTGAAATGGGACGAATTTATGGTTCAAGGTATAGAATATTTTTATATTTATATAATATTTATCTTAGGTGTACATTATCTATTTTTCCTCATTTCCAGATAGTGGCGGTCGACGAAAGAGTAGCAGTTTCTGTGTACATTGTGCTCTTATTGGCTGAATTTACAGGAATGTCGTTAGCTAAATTCTGATTGGTTAAAATGAGGCGTCGAATTACATGTTGCTCTCATAAAGATGTTTATTATTTTTTTAACGTTAAAATTTTACAAAAAAATCAAAATCGTTGAAAAAATACCCACTGCAGCAGAAGTAACAACCTATTTTTGCTCCCCAAGTCTTCAACAACAGCAACACTTTCCTCCCCAACCGGCTGGTGGCAACAGCGTCCGCGAAGCGTTCAATCGCGAGCTGGAGAAGAAGTGCGAGCCTCCTGCAGGTGTTTGGAGGAAGTAGCTATGTACGGAATATTGCAAAAGAAATAGCGATTATCCTTATATTAATACAATACAGAACAAGAAGACACTCCCACGAGGTCGGAATTTGTTGTCCGGGTTCTCGGTGAGCTGATCCCTTTTGTGTCACGTTAACGAAGCGACGCAATGACATTGCCAACAAACTAGCGTGCTAAGTGAAAACCAGCTAGCCGCAGCTGCTAGTTCCAAAGTACAAAAATGGAGGATAGTAAGTAATAATTATAATACACTGTAAACAGGATGTCAGCTTCTACGGTAATAACTTCGTGCCTGCATTTAAGATCAGGGTTTCTCTTTACTGCACCGAATTTGTTTAAAATTTTTTGCTCATATTCTGACTGCATTGATTATTACGTGCTGCATTATAACCATACTGTGTATAGTTATAACACATGACAGTGAGGAAATTAAATCTATTTCTGATTTATGAAAATATGTCTGAGCCTTTCTGCACTTCCACCTCACTCGTGTCAAAGCCAAAGGTAAGCAGAGCTGCAGTGTTGCAGATTAGCGTTACCAACATTAGCTTCTGATTAGCAGTGAAATGATTAACTGTCAAATTAGTTGCTAAAGATTATTAATACTTGATTAATCAGGTGAACTCTTGTTTAACTTAAAATGGTCAATATCGTATTTTTGGCTTTTCAACGATTATGAAGAAATAAATCATTTTTGACATATTTTCTGTCCATAGCAACCAACCCACTAAGTGACACACAATAAATTTGTTTCTGCATTTTCTGCACTGTAAATTTCAATTTGTTTTTGAATAGAGTAAGGGATATAATCTTTTTATTATTTGGAAAAAATAATTGATCAATTATTAACAATCGTTAGTCACATCCCTAAATTACACTTTGTAAGTCTGAAGGCGCCAATAAATTTTCAAGTTTTAAATTTATTTTTTATCAGTGTTAGCCCCAATAGGAGGCGCCCGCCATCGCCATGGGAACGACGACGAGCGAGCCGTGCATCTACGACAAGCTTTCAGAGAGCATCGACATCCTGCGCCAGTCGGGTTATCGCTACGGCATGTCGGAGCGGGAGATCGAGCGCTTCATCAAGCGCATGCTGGAGACAAACGAGCCCCGACGAGAGCCCCCGCAGTTCCCCCTCCTCGGGGCCACCGTCAAAGTAGGGCCCGATGCCTCTGAGGCAGCGCTGACCCCTCGGCGTTGTCATGCCCTGGCACGTGGGCAACGACAGTCACAGTCGCTCATGCACTTTCAGCTGTTTAGTGAACATTACAAGCAATCAAACACCTAAACTTGGCATCACTCGGTAGGCCACGCCCCTTAAAGGCACATCAACGTGCAACCTTCTACATTTTCGCATTCTCAATTCAGGCAGGCTTTTAATTTAAAAGAAAAAAGAAAACACACAATAATCCTGTTTTCATCATTAATCAATACCTCCAGTTTGCTTTTAGAAACAATGACCTTATCAAAAACAAATTTTGCTTTTATTTTTTTCCTCTTTATGGGATTTGATTTATGTTGGAAACAGTTTTCCCTCCAACAGTAACTTCCACCAACAGCCACAGAAATGATAGATAATCTTTTATTTACAGATGCTGTGAATATAAATTTTTCCTTACAATAGGTTAAATCACTTAATCTTTAATTCATCCAGTACATCCATGAAATTAATTTATTGAAAAATACTTTATGCATGCATTTTAAATTTTTTTTATTGAACTCCATAAAGCACTTGATAAATTTAAAAACTTGAACAAAAATTACACAATTGACATTTAGATTTGTATCAAAATTAAATATTTTATCTCAAGCGTAATATTTTACAAAATTGTTGAATAGAAGGAAATGAATAAAATGAGCACACATTTGGCTTTAGAAAAATTACATATTTTACATGTAGAATTTTTAAATGTATTTTGTGAACTAATCAGTTGATTCATAATACAGTCATTAAATTATTGCTTTAAAATGATGGTTTTAGTTTTTAAACTACTTCACACATTTTTTTTTCTTGACTTTTTTTTTTTTTACTTATATCCACACCATGGATGTAAGTTTTTCCCTAAAATTGGTTTAATCACTTAATCTTTAATTCATCCAGTAAGTAAGTTTCTTTCGGCTTGTCCCATAAAATTAATTTATTGAAAAATATTTTACGCATATATTTCACATTTTTAAATTGCATTTCATAGTGTTTGAATTTGAAAATTTGAACAAAAATTACACTAACAATTGACATTTAGACTAATTTTTTTTTTAATCAAAATAATTAAAGTGTAATATTTTACAAAATTGTTGAAGAGAATGAACAAAAAAAAATGAGCACACATTTGGGTTTATAAAACTTACACATTTTACCTGTACAAATTTTAAATGTATTTAAAATGGAACTAATCAGTTGATTAGTAATACAGTAATTAAATTATACATTTAAAATGATACTTTTATTTTTTTGTGGAAGCGTAATGCTGCCACACCCCAAAAAAAGGTCACGTTTCACATTCAAATGTGAATCGTTTTCACAATATAATGTGGTTAATTACACCTTATAATGTGATGATTTGTTTCACGTTATAACGGAGGGGGGGGGGGTTCACATTCATAACCATATGAATATGCCAATGAATTTAACTTTCCTGTGGGGCAAGA